>NW_009695055.1:189963-221220 GCF_000703405.1 Apaloderma vittatum | reverse complement strand
ACACAGTGCTTGAAGACTTCCCAAGTCTAGACCGATTCTTTTCTGCCTTCCAATGGCTCTTCATTTCAGCCAAGCTGCTCCTGATCTACACAACTCTGTAGTCAGATACAGTCATGCATTACTTCAGTGTGTTTTCTTCTCTTTACAGGCATATGTGATACTGTATATGATGTGCTCTAGAATTTCCCACTTCTACAATCTGATGGGTTTTTTCCAATGTGTTTTCACTTGTTCTGGTAACTGTGGGACTCAGTAGGTACAACTCAAACCTGGCAGACCTTTTGACACGGATTTGGAGACCCACCATCTAGATTTCTTATCTTAATGTTAATATCAACAGATAATGGTGCCATACAAAGCTGAAGAGTCTGTGCTGCCATCACAATGACTCTGTTTATGTCTAGCTAAATAAAGACTGATGCCTTTTGGGATCTTGCTTTAAAGATATTTGTGCTTGCGTTTGGTGTTTGTAAGAGTTTATATTGCTCTTTGCCTTGAATAAACCAGAACACCTTATTTGGATATAAGGCTGTGTTTGACTTATGGATAATATAAGTGTCATTATAAATCAGAAATAGATCTATAGAGGTCAAAAGTGCAGTACAGTAACCGAAAGTGCAGTGCAATAACCAAAACTCCAGTGCAAGAGAGTCAGTGAACTTTAAAGCTATTCTCTATGAGCCTTACAGTGCAACATTTTCTGTGAAGGTTGACTTCAGTGGGTGTTCACTGCAGTAATTAACCAGTAGACCCTTCTTTGTGTGACTGTTTACAACAGGCTAACGTGAAGGTAGCGTGACTGCTTCTATGATTTCCTTTGAAAAGCAAAGTCCTTGGGTTTGCCCAGTCTTCAGCAGCCTGTCTCTGCTTCTTTGCCTTGATATTGTCATTTTTTGCAAGCAGAGAAGAGGTAGGCCTAATCATTGCACCTTAGGACATCATGGCAAAGCCCTTTGGAAGGAAATTAACTTCACTGTGTGCAATTAAGACAATGCTTTGTCTACAGGTGTCTTGCCTGAGATGTCAGATGAATTCTCAGTATTAGGTAGGGGAACAGAGCTGGGCACACACTGTTCAACTCCCCTTCAACATCCAAGGGCACCCGTTCTCCTGTCCCATTTTGAATGCTCTGCTTTAAAGGCTGCTGGCACTAGTTCACAGGGGGGAAATCATTGTGCCTCTCTTCCTCTAAAATGGATCTGTAGGAGGTTGGATGTGCTGAACTAGTACATTTCTAAGGACAAAAACTCCTAATGTTTTTGAAGATTTTTTTTTTTCCTCCCCTGTTACCATGTTGCCAAGCAACATTTTTACAGTATCAGCAGCTGGGGAAACTAAACTCCGAATGTCTGAAAATGAATTAAAGGAGAAGAAAGAAGGCACCTATGTTCTTTTGGCTATACCCTTTCACTGCTGTGAAAGTGTACCCCTCACTCCACCAGTAGACTCCCAAATTATTAAACTAGAACTTGGATTTATTCATATTCATCTGTCTTTTAAATATATTAACACTTGAAAGTGATGCTCGATGGAGATGGAATTCTTTGCTCTCTAACTAATAGACTGTTAAATAATAGGGCTGATATAGATCTTGGGTTTTCTAGTCTTTTTTTTGCCATGAGAGACCAGTTGCTGTGATCCCATCAGTTATGACACAAAAGCCAAGCTTCTACTTACAAATTTAGAGTGTGTTTGAGCCTGTACTCAAAAGCCCTTCTGACCTTCCCAGCAGGTAATAACTGTTTACAAATGCCATGGAATTAAAGGAGGCTAAAAATGATGCAGTACTTGACTCCTTCCCATGCCAGTGGCAACAGAACTTGGTTTGACTTAATTATGGTGGCCTGAGGTGTGTGGCAGGCTCCTGACTCTGCTTTGGCATTTCTAGGGAAGTATTTTTGTCTTGTATCATTTGTATGGATAGGACACTGGGGACCCCAATGTACCAAATGCTGTTCGAACACACAGCAACAGAGACTTCTTGCTCTGCAGAGTTTAGTCAACCTTATTTCCAGAGTTTTTAAAAAGTGCATATATTACCATAATATCCAGAGGTTGACAAAGTTCAGTCCCATTGGGCTAGCAGTGTGCCATGATACAGAGGAAGATGGTTTCTGCTCTGAGGAATTTATATTCAAAGGTATTTTGCAGTCAGCTCTGTCTCTTCTCGGCTTCTGCTTAACTTTTACACTAGAATATTTTCTAATCGAGGTGCAAAATCCATACTGAGACACCATCTCAGGTGACCTTCTAGTCACTCAGAAACTAATTGAGGATGGAAGAAAAGCTGAGCTTGTTATTTTGTTTTACAGTCTGAGTGATCTATGTTAGCTCCATGCAGGACAAAAGGAATTCTTTCCCTCTTTGAGCAGATAAATTGAAAATAATAGACTTGGAAAAGACACTTGGATCAACATAGATGATGGGTCTTTTTCATCTTCTGATTAATAGGATGCAGTAGACAGATAAATAACCTTTAACAGATACAAGGTAAGAAGAAAAACATTCTCTGAATGAAACTTCTTGAAGGGTAGCAATACCATACTTTTAAGTCATCACTGGAAAGAGTTTTCTGTTTAGCTGAAGGTGTCTAAATTCCAAAGCCATAGAAGAAGCCCACTCAGGACACTGTACAGAGGCTCTCTGATGAAACATGGTTGGACAGTATTACATAAGCATTAAATATTTACAGGACTTAAAGCCACTTCCTAGTCACTAAAACACAAGGAACTTTTCAGCTGGTGATTAAAAAAAAAAATAAATCACAATTATCTCTAGGAGCAGATTTATGTGTAATAATGAGCCCTAACTACTTTCTACAAGAGTTGCTTGAAGACCCTTCGAAAAGATAGAAATTGTTTCCTTGTAATGGCAGTATCAGAAGCTGAGGCTACCGCAAATGCAACTAATGGAGTCCATTGTTATTTGACCGGACAGTTAAGCTTTCTGTAAAACACATTAGCCCTTTATATTAGCAAATGCTGTTAGACCTATGCAACTAAGCTCTGGAATAGTTATGGCCTTTTGGTAACTTCTGGCAAGCTTGCAAGGAGAACTTGTTTATCTTCTGATTTATTTCTTATCCTTCTGGCAACCTTGCCTCTTCCAGCTCCATATTTCTTCCTTTCTCTTTCCTTAAGTTCCAACAACATCAAAAAAATGAAAGAAGTTCATCGAAATGACTATTCCCACCTTGCAGCAGGAGCAAGGAGAAATAAAGTGTTTCCCCTTTCACTTTTGTAAAAACTTTAGAAGTCTGAGCTCCACAACACTGAAGTGACTCATTGTTACTTTCTTCTCAACTTTTTCTAAGTATCCTTATTGCTATGTGCAAAAAAACCAAAAAGGTGTGTTAATAGGTTCAATAGACCAAAATCTGTCCCCTATTTTACCTTAAATTACAGAAGCTTAAATTACAAAAGCAGTTTAATACTTCCTGATGGGAGTAGGTGCGAATTCCCTTTATATGTTACATCGTCGCTGTCAGTGACAGTTGCTAAAACAGTCTGAGCCCCAGACCTTGGCTTTACAGATGTCAGAGCAGCCCAGTTTGACTGCTCATAACTTGGAGAGCAGCTCATGGAACTTCAGAAGCAGGGTGGGATCATAATGAAAGCAATATCCTCTTGTTTCTGAAGATTGCATGCACCAGTGATACCACTCTCAGCCAAACTTCCTCCTGTCACACACAATTTCTGCATCTCTTAAATGTTCTCTTCCTATTCCAATTCTGTCCTGGCAATCCTGAAGCCAGCTGGCTGGGAGGAGGAGAGGTGTCCCACCAAGTGGCAAAAAGCGCTTGTGCGTGATTTCACCAGATTTGAACCCAGCCCTGGACAAACTGCTGTATGAAAACGTGTTCTATCACTAAATGCTGCAGAGCTGCTTCACAGCTCAGCCATGGATCTGTTCTAGATTATACGATGTATATGAATCCTGTGTTTAGCTTCTGTGGGGGAGCATTGCCGTTGGTTTCCTGCTCACAATAATTATTGTTAATATTTGCAATGAAAATTAATCTTCAGCATATATATTATCTAAAATGATAACTGAGGTCTTTATCAAAAGCCAATTTAATATTAGTGCAAGGATTCCTACTGAGTTTGGCAGGTGCTGAATCATAGTGGGAAAGAGAAGATTTAGTGAAAAAGGTTCCCATCTCAGATCTGACCTTCTGCAATAATTACTTCCTGGAGTAGAATTCAGTACCAGGAATAAGATTTTGTTAGACCTGCACTAAACTTCATTCATTACCTTCTCTATTTGTATATGTAATAGTTGTGTGAGCCACAGTGACTACACCTCTAAACTTGGAAAGTAATAATCTGTGTTTAGAAATATGGCTGTGGGCACTGCAGAAAATGTTTCAAAGTACCTTAAGTCATAGCAGTGATGTTACAGACCCGTATATCCTGGTGAAATCTGGGCCAAGGTCTTATCTGTTCTTTGGTGACTCACCAGCTTTAGAATATGATGTTTCTGTTCTACATGTGACCTAGGCTAGAACAAGGAAAATGTCCCCTCAAGTTGTCCAGCTGGGCTTAAGTTGAAAGTAATACAGTAAAACAGAGTAAAATAAGAGTAAAATCAGCGCAGACTTGTCAGAGGGATAGGTGCCTCCACCCTGTGTGTGCCAGGCTGTCGGTTTGGAGCATTTCCCTGGTACATGAATGCTGGTGTCTCACTGCATTGATAAGCAGTTCCGTAGCTGCTCAGGAAACAAACAGGAGGGGAGAGGCATAGTTACACCATGGATTAGAAACCGAGATCAATACTAGGATCAGTGGGGAATTTTAGTGCTGAGATTTCTAAACTATTTATCAACAGTCTGGAAAGGGGCTGCGGGATGAAGTGGCAACATCTGCAGAGTGTATAAAGAAACACTGCAAACTAAATCAGCTTTCCAACAGGGTAGCAAACACTATTCTAGACTGAGCCTAATGCTAAATGTACCAACGTATCTCCAGGCTGGAGTGTGTTCAGAGCTGCCTTAGTGTTGAGCTGCTGCAGGACCAGACAGCAAACAGAAATAACTGGAAGTAGAATCAGACTTTATAGGAGGAATAATGGTGAGGAGAGAGGGAGAGATGGGAGGCTGAAGGAAACTTTTTCCGGGATGAAATTAAATTCTGTTTGTCAGAATGTCACAGAATGCATGTTGGAGATCTCTATATGAAAAAACAATTTACTCTAAATCCACTTTCAGGCCACTGTGGCTTTCTCTTCCTCCACTGGCTGTTCCGTACAGCTGTGATTATTAATGTTCACAAATGATAATACCAATTATCACAGGAATGAAGTAAGGATCTTTAATAAAAGCAAATTGGATTTTAATTGAGACTTGCTAAGATGGAGTGATAGAGTTTATGCAAATATGAACTGTAGCAAATGATTCCAAAGACTCGTTTGCTGAGAAGTAGTTTTGTAACAGATGCAAAGGCCAAAACTGTGGATGTGTGAACTGGAGAGGAGCTGACTGGGAGCATCTGGTACAGTTTTGCTGCATGCTCAGAGCTTGACCTCACCTATGCTGAACTTGCTCCTGTCTCCACACCAGCAGCTGTCTGCAGGTGTATTTGTACAAGCACAGCCACTTGCCAGTACACATCATGGAGTTTCAACATCTGCCTGAAATCCTAGAGCTGGCTGGTTGGGGTGTTAGTATCTAAGTTAATTTCATGCTTGTAGTCAAGGATGAAATAATCAAATTGGTGCTAAAGCTTTTAAAACAGGGTGTGACAGGACAGTCTCCTGCAGATTCTGGGTTTTATTTTTTTTCCCCCTGTGCCCATATCTGGAACACGGGCAATGTGCTCTGGTCACCTGTATCACACTACAGATGCCTGGTTGCCACTTGCTGCTGGAGACAGCACCATTGCTCCCAGTGTGACCAGCACAGATGGGTCCAGAGCCATATGGGGAACTTCCTGCTCAACCATGCCCAATCATGGCTAAGCAGGCTGCTGCTGAGGTATCCCCAGCTCCTACCAGCTCAGCAAGCAGGACTAATGAATTTCAGAAAATGCAAGCATACTTACACAACAAGGGAGTGGGAATGAGCCTGTATTAAGTTCAGTGACTACAGGCCACACACTGGCAATAACAAATAAAAATGATCAAAGACTTTATACCAATAGTGAAGACTCTTTACTTTGTGATCAACATGCAAAAACCCACTCCACTAGACAAGGTTTTCATATTGCAAATAACAGTGTAGTGAGATCGTGCTACTTCAGATGTATTAGCAAGCCCCTAGCAGATCTATAGCTATCAGATTTCCCTGGTATCTTTAATGTAATTTTCACAATGCTGCTTGGAAGTGTGCTACTAACTTCATTTTGCAGATGAAGAACTGAGGCAAATAGAGTGAAGACCAGATAAGTCCTCCTGTCCAGAGGTCTAGCATCCCTTTCCGCTGCCCTTAAAGAGATGTTCCAGTATGAAATTAGTTATCTAAGTAGGAGTTATATTTACCTATAAGCATCCTTATAAATCATTGTCTTCTCTTCTGGAGTGATAAGGAGCAGATAACTGTCCACCTAGAAAGATTTCTGGTTGGGATCAAACTTGGTTTTGATGGTGATTGGAATAAGCATCTTACTGAGTGTTGATTATTAGCAGTTAAAGAGAAGACTAAGTTGCTAGTTGCATCTAAACATTAAGACTACTGTCTGACTGATGAGAAATGTACTATTCATTGCACATCTTACAGATCCTTGCTGCTGTGGAGTCCAGGAGTCTTGTTTTCCTCTCCTATTGTTGAGATCAACTTCTTACAGACAACAGCTGAGAGTAAATGGGTATTATTGTGTGGCATTGTTTTTGCTGAGAGTCATTGTTTAAGAAAAGAATATATCTTTAGACTAGTGATTATAGACCTAAAAAATGTACAGGGGTCTGCCTGCACAAGTACTTGATTTGCTCTAGTAGAGATAGAAATAAATATCAAGTTAAACTCAGTTGACAAAAATAGCTGTAGGTATGACACAATTATACTAATCAGTTAGAAATGTTGAGCGCAAATGGTAGCCAGCAATTCTGGAGTATCGTTGATAAAGGTCTTGTATGTTTGAAAACCAGTTTATTTTTTCCACCTCTGTCACTTGGTTTATTAAAAGATATAACTTCTCCCTAGAAGTCTTGCCTCCCTTATCCTTAGGCTATAATGATAACATACTTTTTCAACATTTATTTTTCAGCACCTATATGACTCAAAAATTTTCAGTATGCAGAGAACAGAAAACAGAATATCAGTGAATAAATTGAATTCACTATCAGAAATAAGACTGGGCTACTGATGGATATTTAAGTATGTTTCATGTATTAAATCTCAGTATTTTAAATTTGCATAAGAGACTACTACAGATTTTTCCATCTACTGTAATAATGTCACAGAATCCACAACTGGGAGCAGTTCCCCAGAATTCTGGACTTTTGCTTCAAGTAACGGCATCTACATGACGTGTTCACTCTTGGCCCATTTCTGTTTAGTGGAGTTGAAGCGCTGTTGCCATCAACTATTTCAAAAGCAAGACAAAAATGGTATCTGTTTCAATGAATAAAACAATTTTCTGCTCCACACTGCAAAAACAGCACTTGTATTAGCTGCATTTAATATATGTTGATGGGTTTAAAATGTGTCTTTATGAATCAAGCTTCCTGCTTAGGCAATGAAATGCTTTCTGTGTAAGTGACAACATAGCAAAGTGCAGAAGGCAAGGGATTAGTTTTACTTGGTATGCATTGTGTTTAGCAGGAAGAATACACTGATTTAAGCTATTTTCATAAGGAAGCAGCTGCATAATTTCACTTGTCTTAGTTTATGTATTCCAGTCGTAACAGCAATTTTGACAGCAGCACATAAGTATGGGCAAGTGCATATACTAGTTTAATTCTTTGGATTTCTAACTAATTTTCATACCTAAATGTAAAAAGACTTCCTTTGTACTTGTAGAAGACTTACATTCCTGAAGTTGGACAATTTTCTGGCATGCAGTAAAAATCATGGGTTAGGCTCTTCAAGGTGCAGGTATTTCTTGGAGCAAATCTACTAGAGACAGTACCCAGACATCAAACACAACAACAATACATCCTTATCAAGGCTGTCTGACCTCAGTGTTGAGGTCTGAGTTGTGTGTAAATGTGGGTGTCAGAGGAGGAACAAAAGGGTATAACTTCATTCTTTATCTGATGCTTCCAGTACATGGTAAGTTATGGAGTGCAAAAAGGAGGTCATTCTGCCTAACCAGCTGGTGGTGTATGTAAAGGGATTAAATATGGTGATCATGCCAGGAATGCAATGCCATTCCAACAACGTTTTTTGCAATATGACATGACTTCTCATCCGTTATTACTCTTCGATGCCTGCAGTAGTCAGTGCAGCTATGGACATGGTGTGTTGTACCTGAACAACACAACTGTGACAGCAGGCTTTACACTGAGATTTCACACTTCCATTTTGACTGCTGAAAGTAACTCAAAAAAGCTTAACTTTAGAAAAATCTAACAAAATCCAACAAACAAACAAAAAAAGCAACCAACAAACTAAAGATTTTGAGTAGGAGTTGGGGAAAAAAACGGAACACACACCCAAAGCCACAGGCATTATTTGAATCAGATTGGGTAAATATTTCAATGTGATCGAAGTGCTTATAGAGCTTATTAAATGTGCACAGGCTTAGTCAGCACCCTAGTAAAAAGTAAGCTCTATGATTTCTCCACTTTAACTGAATAGTACCTTTATTAAACATCATGGGAAAAATATTTTTTTTGTGAATAAAAGTGACTGGTTTGCTTTTTTATAACCATTCGTCAATAATACTGTTGTGCCAGGTGAGCATGTTTGTGCTGCTCTAGCACCTTTCCTGGAGTAATTGTTTGCCTCAGCCTCATCCAGTGTATGTTGTTACAAACTCGGGTTTTGTTACTATTTCTTTAACTCAAAGCAAGTTGGACCCCTCCATCTACCTCGATATGGCTAGGCAAGGCATAAGTCATTTAGGGTCTCTGCAGGCTTGTGGCAATAGATTAAAATTAGATGTTTGAAACACCCTTATCCATCTGCCTTGCTTCCTACCAGATGGGCACTGACCCAGTGATGTACGAGCACATCATGAATCAACTGCTGAACTGCTGCAGTTCTTAGGCTGGTGCATAAAAGTAAAACTGAGTCAGTTTAACCTTGCACATCACAATGTGATAATTCTGACTGCATGATGGCAAGACAGTGTTTTACAAAACTTCCAAATTGAAATACAAACCAAAAATTTTAAGATTTGAAAAAAAAAAAATCTTCTTATTCTGATTCAAGACAAATCACTGTCCACTTCCTTTGTCAAAGTGGTGCATAAATACCTGTTATCCCGTGAGCTCCCTTTCCCTGCTTTGAGTACTGATGCTGTGTTTATTCAGGATAACAAAATTTGTTATCTAGTGAATAATAAATTGACTTTTTTCTTTATCCTTTTAGATCACCATGAATTTTTTAAAGGTGGAACAGTTTTCTTTTCACTGCTCCTGCTGCAGCAATTTGCTGTCACTTCATGGGATTGAAGGGTAGTGAAAATGTCTTTTTTAACAGACAGTACAATAATTAACACCACTGAAAGAAAATTAGCTAGAGCAGCTAGGTGGCACAGAGTGAACTGATATGGTGAATTTTTTGAAGTTACCTAAGCAGCTTTAGTGCATCCATCCTACTGTCAAAAATGACACAAGACCAACCTTTAACAAATGTTATCAGTCAGCTGTTACCCCTCAGAAAAAGTTCAGCTAAGTGCTTATCAAAGCACTTAATTTTTAAGTGGTTCCCCAGCTGCTTTCTTTGCAGGTTTTTAGATGGGGGGATGAGTTGGGAACAGAGATGTTTACAGTCTCCACTTCTAACAGGAGAGAGTTACCTTTTAATTGTCTTGATGCCAAAAGGCAAAAAAACCCAACCAAACAAAACTCCAAAACCACTGAGATTTTGAAGGTCCAGCTGATGTTGTGTAACCCCAGTGTGGAGCTGAGGACAGTCTGAGTTTCAGTGGCAGTCAGTCAGATCTGTCATCCTGTCCAGTTATTAAAGTGCCTTTGTAGCCTGTGTCGGCTGCTTCACAGGCAGTGTCAGGAATCTTGTGTTTTAGCCGAGGTCTGTGGTTATCTTCACCTGCTCGAACTTTCTACATACGGATCAGCCAGAGGCATCTCAAGTATTCTTTAAAGCTTCTATTTGTGTTTAATAACTGGAATTTTCTGGAATGGAGTGAATGTTATGGGATTACTTTTATTGGTTAATAAGACATTCTTTTGGCTACAAGCTCGCCCAAATCCACCCCAGAGATGCACAAGCCTGCTGCCAACTTCCTTCTGAGCAGAAGCACTGCCTATACCAGATGTTCAGAGCTCCTGAGTCAGAATCCCAGAGACAGTGAGACTGCTTTAAACACACATTGATAATACTTAATCTTTGGTCTTCTGAACTCTAAAGTTCAATAGGGGCATGTCTTTTTGAAACCTTTCCCCAAATTTAGGGCTAAAAATTGCAGTTTTGGTTTTGAGCAGATGCTGAGACTGCAGTTGAGATTCTGTCTGAACTTGTAAGGTCAAGCATTGAAGGAAAAGCTCAGCTATCATGAAGCTGATGATGTGGTTTTTAGATTTGGCATTCGCAGAAGGCCAAATCGTAACAGGGCAGAAGAGATCAATGTTCAGGCCTGTAATAAGCACTATGCGGGGAAATGGGCTTAAGGCTCAGAGACTTGAAGCACTTGTGCCTCACATTAAGGATTACACAGACAAAAATAGGACAAGGGTCAGCTCTCCAACTCTCAACCTCACATCCGAGTCTTTAGGTTTCTCTTGGTCATCTTTGGTTACTGAAATAGGAAATCTGGACAGTTGCTGAGATGATCCCAGGATGCTAATCCTGCCAAGACATTTGCTGATCTACAGATGAACATTTTGTGTGTGGGGAAAAAAACAAACCAAACAAACACAAAAACCTGGCAAAACAAAACCTACCCAAACGTTACAGTCCTGCTTTTTCCAGAAGAATTGTAGGTTAAAAATAAACTATTTCAGAAAGACAAAAGGACGTAGCTGAGGAAAGCATCACCTGTAAGATAATGCAGAACATACTCTCCTGTTATCTCTAATATCCTGCTGCGAAAGGGCTATTTCAGAAATCCACATTAAAAGCCCTTGAAGAAAGCCTGTCTGCCTTCCAAGCAAGTTATGTGGTTGGAGGCTGATGATCCTACGCTTCAAGGAGGATGGTGATGGCCCTGGGGGTGCCTTGTGTCCTTTGGAACAAGTCCTGGAAAATGCTCCTGTGAAGAATAGCTTTTGCTTGTGTTTCCCCAGCATCTCATATTCTTCCCAGCAGGAGACAGCATGTGCAGTCACTTTGAGAGAGCTGTGCTTCTCTGTTTGCTGCTGGCTCTCAAAGGGCTAAGTGAGAATATCTGAAAGGAGGAGAAAGATTCTGAGCAGCTTCCTTCCATGTTACACCTGGCCTTAGTGCTTCTTATGCTGCTGCTACCACCAATGTCTTTTGTTCTCTGTACATGGTCTGTTCTGTTCTCAGAGCCTCGGTGATACGTATGAATTTAGCTCCTGGGTCATGTCTGAAGTTGCAAGAATAAGATCTCCTCATCATTTATGTTAAGCTGAGTTAATTTTTGGGAGGGAGACATGCTTGAACTCTTTGCTTTTAGCAGAGTCAGTACCAGTTTCCACAAGCTGGAAGCAGTGATGCACCACATTAAGATGTCTGCACTTTGTGATGGATGCAGCCTGTGAGAAATTATTCCAGGTTAGCAAAAAGGGGAGTGAGTGTTGCATAGGCAAGTTATTTTGACATCTCTTGTTTATACTAATTTGGATAGGCACAGATGGAAAAGCCTTTGGCTGGGC
This sequence comes from Apaloderma vittatum, assembly GCF_000703405.1. NCBI lineage: Eukaryota > Metazoa > Chordata > Aves > Trogoniformes > Trogonidae > Apaloderma > Apaloderma vittatum. The sequence goes on along the minus strand of NW_009695055.1, from coordinate 209,322 downwards.
CTGCCAAGTTTATTCCAGTCCAAAGGAGGAGGGAGAGGAGGAGGAAGAGAGTAGGTAGCTTATTTCTGTTGTGAGATGTCATAGGAGAAGCTCTTGGGCTGTGGTGGCACAGTTTGTTTGGCCTTGTGGGGCCTTATGAGAAGGGAAGGGACCAAGGTGTGCTGGGTGAGATTTGCAGCTGGCAGAGGAAAGGGGAACAACTTCCCCACTGTTCCTCAAGTGAGTGCAGGACGTCAGAGCAGAGAAACTTTGCTATTTTTTTTTTCCTCCCCCCATTTACAGAACAAGCTGCTCCAGAAAAATGGGGCTATTTAGATAAGGTTTTCCCTGTGGCAAGGGAGAAATGAGGGCAGCTGTACAAGCAGTGTCTCAGACATTACCCTGCTCCAAAGTGAGACCAGCAATGACTTGGCCAGTAGGAGCAGGGAAGTGATTGTCCCCCTGTATTCAGTGCTGGTGAGGCTGCACCTCAAGTACTGTGTTCAGTTCTGGGACCCTCACTACAGGAAGGGTATTGAGGCAGTGAAGCAGGTCCAGAAAAGGGTGGCGAGGCTTGTGAAGGGTCTGGAACACAAGTTCTGTGAGGAGTGGCTAAAGGACCTGGGATTTTTTAGCCTGGAGATGAGGAGGCTCTCTACAGCTACCTGAAAGGGGGTTGTAGAGAGGAGGAGGGCACCTTTTCTCCCTAGTAGCAAGGGATAGGACTGTGGAAATGGCTGCAAGTTGTGCCAAGGGAGGTTTAGGCTGGATATTAGGAAGTTCTTCACTGAAAGGGTCATTGGGCATTGGAACAGGCTGCCCATGGCAGTGATGGAACCACCATCCCTGGAGGTATTTAAACAACATGTTGATCTGGTGCTTAGGGACATGGTTTAGTGGTGACCTGGCAGTGATATGTTAATGGTTGGACTTGATCTTAAAGGTCTCTTGCAACCAAAGATGCTGTGTGATTGTGTGACTTGTGCCGCGCTGTTGGAGCCTGCTGTCCCGCTGGGCTTTGCAGGTGAAGCCTGTATCAAGCCCACACCTGACACGACAGAGTGTTGTGTCTGCTCTCATTTTGGAGAGGTGCATGTGTCTCTCTCGTTTTGTTTTTTGGGTTTTGGAGGGGAGGGTGGTGTTGTTTTTCGCAAACACTAAATAGCTGGGAGTCCTGCTTTAACTCTGAATCCTGACAGCACAGTCTGCAGTGGGTTTACTGCTGCTGGCAGGAAGAAACATTTCTCAACATCTAATACTTTGGGGCCTCTTCTTGTGTACTAGTATTTTAACGGTATGATCCCCCATTGTGTCTGTTGAGAAAAAGGCTTCCCTTCTCGGTGAAAGGAGTGGAGGGCATACCTGGCACTGCATGGACTAAGCCTGCAGGTTTGTGAATGTGGCACGTGAGCAGGAAATTCTCAATGTGTTTCTGCAATCGTGCTGGAAGAACAAGGCAAGACACTTGGACCGTAAGAGGTACATGGATTAATGTAGTGTTCTGCAAATCACTCTTGTCCTGCAGAGAGGCAGCTCTGAAGATTTAGTTTTTACATGAAGAGATTCCCTTCATGTAATGAAAAGATCTGTCAAGGACAAAATATAGAGGTGGAGAGTAACAGGGCCAGGCTCATCTCCTGTATAGATCCACATGATGGGGAGAGGTGGAGAAGAAACACGGAGCTGTTTGCTCCCTGGAGCAGGCAGCTGCTGTGACAACTCAAGGAAAGTGATGTCTGAGGCAGGTGGGTCTGCCTTGCTGTGCAGGTTGGCTGTGCCATGCCCAACCACTCTCCTCGTGTGTCTGCCAGGAACCAGTTCTCTGCAGCTCTTTTATGTCTTTGAAGACTGTTTCCTGTTAATCTTATCTCTTGATTAAGTATCCTCAGATTCTTGGTTTCCTGCTCAGCTGCATTTGCCAGGCTGTTTGATAAACATTCAGCTGCCAGATGAGTCCTGTATGTGTGCAACAGCTCAGCTGTAGAGAGAGCTGCTGTGTAAGCATTATACTCAGATGCCACCAAAGCTTTTTGACGGGGAGTGAAGATGCTACAGAGCACAGAGATTGGGGCAGGTACTGAGGTAATTCAAAATTGTCACGTCTGTGAGCTCTGCACTTGGCACTGGTTGCAGAGCTAGTGCCATAATGCTCAGGGCTGACAAATGCAAAATAGGAAGAGGGGAACAAGAATGTTTCTTTTAGATGATATGAATTACCTAGGAGAGATGATAATAAAAAACACCTGAAATGGGGAAACAAATGGAGCTGACTAAGAAAGCCTAGCCCAAGCTGAGTATGATGCTGCCCTTCACTTGTTCTGAGAGACATGTGTTTTGCTGAAGGATATGCCCAGAACCCTAAATGGAGATTACAGTAAGGGACAGTATGGTAAATATCCAAGTGGAAGTATCAGAATGAGAATAATCAGCCTGAAGCAGTGCCTGGGCTGTTAATGTCCTTCTTTGATTTAGATTGCTTCTAATTGCAAACATAAGTCAGTTGATTGTATTCAGTTTTTATTTATGATCAGTTCTGATTACACAAATTATGACAAATATGAATTAGGTTGTAACCATCCCAGCAATAAGCTCTATGTTGCTAGGTAACAAGGCAACATTATTTCAAACAACCCGATCGAGGAGAAGCAACTGAGCTATTGTTGTTCTCTGTTCTTGCTCCTTGTTCTTTAGGCTTGCTATTAAGAGCCTTTTAAATGTCTTCTCCTTAGTACTTGATTTTCTGGGAGGAAGGGTAAAGGTTTTGTTAAATTTCAAGCAGGCATCTTTACACAGTGCTCCATTTGACAACGGTTTTTATAGCAGCAGCTCTTGGAGCAGCTGCCTCAGTGCCATGCGGTGATGCACTCCTGAATTCCAGAATCATGGCAGAGCAGCCCTGAACCTGTCATCTGATGCCACTGCTTGCAAGGCTTAACTCAGCTCTGCTTTCACCGCTGTCAGTTTGCCTACTGTCCTTGGGGTACTGGGATGGAAATGGTATGATGGGTCCTAATCTAACCTGGTTTTTGGTGACTTCACGTGAATCCCAAGGATTGCATATTTCTACTAGACAGCACCATCCCAGTGTTGGGAAAGCACAAAATTAAGTGCAACTTGGAAACAACTGACAGCTCCGCAAGGTTTTTGTAGAAATGATCTTGGTGTGAGGCTCCTGCTCAGTACAGAGCCGTATCTGGTATGTGATGGGCAAAATAAGTGGCGGAGGCCAGAGCACTGATGAGTTGAACACAGTTTTTTCCCTACCTGGCAGTGGGTATCCTAACAACAAAAGCTCCAGGCTTGTTTGGATCGGTGTTCTAAAGGTGATCAAGCCAACAGTCAAACCCCATGCAGCCTGTTCCCTACTGAGGACTGGAGAAGGTAGCTTTTTAATCAACCTGAAAATAACATGAACAATGCACTGAAGCATCTTTGCTTTGGAGATGTGTCAGGAACACTTTCAATCTTTTATCTTCCCTGGAACAGCAGGATAAATGCCACTGAAATAAGCCCTGTAATTTCTCCTCTGTAATTATACCTGTCACCACTTCCGATGGAACTGATATAAATAGCCAGTTCTGCCTTCTGTTTGCATTGTGCTCTTTTAATACAAAACAAAAAGGAGAGAAGCAAACTGTCTACCCCTATCTCTGATGGTAAGGCCAGCCTAAGATGTATAAAAAAACCTGAAGCATTTACACACTGCTAACTTGCTCTGTATTTCTAAGCCTGACACTGCATGCAACACATGGCTGTTGCAAGTAATCTTATTTGTGAAGAGTAGCTGTGTGTAGGATATGAATCGCTTAAGTCAGATGATGAAACCAAAAGGCACATATGTTAACGTATGCTTTTATTCTTGCATTCCCGATGTCTGCTGTTAAATCTACATTTGTAAGGAAACAAAAGCCAGGCCTGTGCCAATGTGAAATGCAAACTGCCATGCTTCAGTCAACCTTCATCTTGAAACACTTGCAGAAGCCAAGGGGAAATCGTAATTCTTCCCTAGAGTTGTAGGAGTTGATGCATTCCAACCAAGACAAGAAATGCAATGTATTTTAAATCATTCCAGTTTGAATGCACTGGGCCAAACTTGCCAGTACCATAAACTAGTGCAGCCTAGTTGATGTCAGTGGAGCAGTAGCTATTATGCCAGATGAAAATCTCAAATTCACCAAATAATTGTTTTACTCTGGGACGAGAGAGCCCAACCGCTTTGCTAGGACAGCTGGCTTGGTGGATTTAAGAACCACTGTACAGTGGGATCAATAAACCACTTTCAGTTTTGCCAGTTTTCTGTCCTTGTCTTTAATAAGTAATAAACAGTCTTAAAATACACAAATACTTTAAAATAGCCCACCCTCATGTAGTTTAAACTCCCTTTCTGTTCCCAAGAGAGAAAAAATATGGGGGGAAAAAAAAATAAGTTCATGCATTTATGGAGGGTATACAGATACGATGATAGGTTATCACAACCAGAAATCACTTTTACTCTCTTTGAAAGTCCCCAAGTTAACTTCAAAACCTGTGACAATCATTAAAACAGCCAAAGAGCAGAGATGATTTTCACTCTGCTTACACAATAGAACATGAGGATGTTCAAAATCCCCCATGTCTTCACAACACCTGCTTCCATGCGAGCGGTGCTGTCTCACCCAGTTGTTTTCTGCTCTCTGAAGCAAAAATGTCTTTCTTCCATTTGTGGCTGAGTTGAAGATTGCCAAAATTCAGCTGCGAGATGTAATTAAGTATATATTCTTTTATATGACCCTCCAGTAACTCCAGCAGGTGCTTGCAAATGGGAACTCCTCCACCTCTGGAGAAGTCACTTGTGCAGTCAGGTCCCACAGCACAATGGACATCACAAACCTTTCAGCACTGCTTCCCTATTTGGATATTCTCAGGGGAAAAAAAAATCACAAAAAAACCCCAAAAATAACAGTGCTAGAGCTCAAAGCTTGATTTATCTGAATAGCTCAATATCCAGAAACTCGTTGCAAGAGTCAAGGTAGCATTTGTTAGCTATATATAGCAGGAGACAGAGAGAAAACAGGGCTGTTGTGCAAAGTGTCAATCAGACCTCTTAGTGAGCCATAGAAGTAAAACTCCTCAAAACAAAATTGCATTTGCAACGCAGTGAATCATGAATGATGCTGTACCAGGAGTTGGGGGGGGAAAAAAACCCCAAGAGTGGAAGATTTTCACTGTACTTTGTTCTACAGCAGTTAAGTGTCGTCATTTTGAGGTAATTGAGACAGCCCCAGTGACTCTTCTGCAGTTTTGTCTAGCAAAACCACACATCCCAGAAGCAGATTGTGCTGCTGTTGATGTAATCTAAGGTGATAAACGTGATAATAAGCTTGGACTCAGTTTAAGTTTGGAGAGACAGCTTCAGAAATCCTGCTGCTGTACATGTGCGGTGGGGCAGCTGAACTCTGTGGCCAGGAAAGGGAATTCCTGGGTGCTGTGAAGTGTTAAAATGCCTGCCAGTTCACAAACCGATAATTTATCACATACACTAAGAGATTTTAAACAAAACCATATATCAAAGCAGCTGAGACTCATGCAGGTTTTTTTATTTTTTTTCACAAGCACTTTTAGGCATGTCTCAGATGCCCCTCTGTCTTTTCTACATCTCAGCATCTCTTTCTGAAATTCTCCCTCAGTTTTTCACAGGATGCCAGCAAGCTGTATGCTTAGATGGGGGACTCCTTTCTTTCTTGAACAGCTTATTTTTCTCAGTACTTGCCCTGGGAGCTCAGGTAATCTCTCTGTCTCTTACTTCAGGGCTCAAAGCTTGAGGGTTCTCTTCCAGGACTGTGGTCTTCTGCAATACAGGACTAAAGCCGACACACTCAAGTTCTGAATTCTTATTGAAATAATAATATCTGCAAAAGAGAGATTTGTTACTTCTGAGAATGTGTTTTGGCAAATATCCTCACCATCTTTCCCTTCTTGCTCTCAGCACTGCGTACATCCCTTCAGCCTCTCCTCTCTTAGGATATAGTTTAAATAACACCTTAGTGAGCCCTTAGCTTGCTTATGAAGAGTAATAAGCCCATATTGATTGATCAGAGCGTGTATGGATCCGAAAGCCAGCCTGCCCCCTCAGCAGCAAATGAGACCCTTCTTCATGCACCCTTGGTATTTCCTTCTCATTTCTCATTCCTTGCCACTTGTTAATGAGCTCAGCAGGGCCTCAGCTAATAAAGGAGGCAGCAAATCTGGGACATTAAAATGCCACTGGCTGTGAGGGATGTAATAGCCTGTTGCTGTATCGACACCCTCCTTCAGAAGCAGGTACCCTTCCATGCTGTTTCTCATGCACCCCTCTTTGGTGCAGCCTCCAATGCTTTCTGCTTTACTTTTCCTTCTGGAGAGCAAAATAGCACAACTCATGGATTTTATTTATTTTTTTTTAAAAAATTTTTTAGTTGCACCAAACATTAGAAGTGCATTTCCCTGTGTGCTTTTTTGAGGAACTTAACTTGCACGGGTTACTAAGCCTTGGAAAAACTGAAGGAGCCCTGGTGGGTTTGTAGAGCAGCAGAGCAGAAGTTATCATAAGTGAAGAACAATTAATGTGTGTGGTTGTTAGCTGTTTTCTGCAAGAGTTAATTGATACAAATGTACCCAGAGTGAACATGCCTGCTGCTTCGCTGCATCTAAGAGCTCGGAACTTGGACCATGAAGTGTATAGCAAAAGCTCCCTGGCACTGCAGCCTTTACTGGGTCGATTGAGAAATATAATATAATCCTCTTACAGGACAAACTCATGATACTTGCAGGTTCTGGGAATGTTTTGCAAAAAGCTAACAGCCACTTAAATATGCATGAAAAAGGAGCACAGCATGACCCTCATGAATAGCAGCAAATCGAATCCAAGCTGTGTTTCTCCAAGAGCAGAGCCAAGAAAACTGTTTTTCATTTATTTTTACCAGCTCTGATATTTAGTGGCTCTGAAAAGAAGTCTATGCAAGTTCCTTTTGTACAATATTGACTTAAAAAACAGGGCCAGGTGCACTTGCAATGAGAGAAGGCATCTTTGAGAAACTTGTGGACAACAAAAAATGGGATGGTGGTGTTGATATGCTGAGTCGTAGAGCTTCAGTTTAGAACTGGGGAAACTTGAGAACTGAGCCAAGATAAGCTGGAAATTCAACAAGGCAATGGAGAATTCCATTAATGGGAGACTATACAGCAAGGGACTGGCAAGAGGTGCAGTTCAGGAGGTTGTGAACATCAGGAGAAAGTTGTTTGCTGGAGGATGTTGCAGCACTAGAGCAGTTTACCCAGAGAAGTTGTGAGTTCTTAATTATTGGAGCTTTTAAGGACTGGGCTAGAGGCAGCCACAGTCAATCTAGTGTTGGTGATGGTCTCGCTGGAGCGGGAGGTTGGATCACCTTCAGAGATGCCTTCCAGACAGCATTTCTCTGATTCTCTGAACAAGCAAGGTCAGCCTATGGTATGTTGCCCAGGAGAACAGACTTGAGGCTTGCCATCATTCTCTCCAACCACAAGATTGACGAGCCTATTAATTTGGAGAATTACAACTCCCAGCGATGGACATAAGAGCTCCCAAAAGGGATTCTTGATGGAGCTACTATTAGTGAAATATCCTTAGCAATAAGGCAAAGTGATATGAAATGATTCTTTGTAATATGAAGAAACTTTCTCTAAATAAGATAAGTTTGAAATATTTCCATAGGGATTAATCTGTCCTCCAGGTCATTGTTAATATTCAGATGCAACAATTAAAATTTTAGCCTTTCCACTATTATGAAGTGGCCAAATCCTTGCACTTTTAAGTTGCAGAAAACTCCCCTTTTTGTCTGTGAGAATCTTGCCTAGCCAAGGACTCAGCCTTGCCTATTTAGAGCTCTGAAGTAAGGGCAAAAAGAAAAATGCCTGTGCAATTATAAAGAGATCAAGATTGTTAATGACAAGTCTCCTGGGTGTTTGGCAGAAAAAACTTACATGTAAAAAAAAAACGTACTTTCTTCACAGCATTTGTGAATAACAAACTAGTGAGGTTTCTTTGCCCCTAGGATGCCATGGAGACAGCTTTTATGCCCCACTATTTGTCCCTCATAACTGAATTTTGAAGAGCTGTACTCTTAACAGCTTTCCTGAACCCTCATGATCAGGTCTAAACAGTGGGTGTAGAAGCTCTGAAAAGGACAAAATATCTCTTGAAAACAGTTTGTTCTCTGTTGCAAAAGATATTTCTATTAAAAACTATCAGTGAAAATAAAGGAACGGAATATATCTGAAGAAAAATGATACTAAATTGGAAAAGATCTAAAACCGTCAATGAAGCAAGAGGCTTTCATTTCGTGCTCTGAAACTTTTGGCTCAATGTCATTTACGTTAGTCTTGGCAGAGCAATGCAACAAAACTAAGCATCTTCTTGGCTGGAAACTTTTAGCATTAATTGACTTGTATAAGTCGTTTTCTGTGTTTCCAGTCCTCCTGAATCTGTTTTTCGTTATGTATCCTTTGGGATTTTCACTTTTTTTCCACAAAAGTCCCATATGCCGAAACTCAGTTATTTTTCAAAATATGTATACCTACATATGGTTGATTTGGGGATTATTTACCCCGTACCAGGATCTAGTCTTCTTGTAAAACTGTGCAGCAGTGACCTAGCAGTTAACTAGCAGAGGAAATGTTCTGAGTATCATGTCAATTTTGTAGGTGTTACCTGAATTTTCAAATTCCGTTAGGGTGACAGTTCCTCATGATGGGGTTGCTAGCTGAGCAGGCCATGTTTGTGGCTGTAATTTAAATAAAGAGGCAATTAATAAGTTTCTATGAAGACAGTGCAGTTCTAAAGAGGGAGGAAAAAGGCAAATTGCAGGGAAAGGATGATCCATTGTTCTGGCATATTTTTAGCACTTCTAACCTTTCTCACAGTTTGCTCTTTGCTTTTCTTGCCAGCAGAAATACATTCTGTTCATCTCTTCATTTCTCCATTTCCTCCTAATGACCTTCGCTAACTGAAACTCAATCTATTAATAAAAGTTGACGGTAAGAAAACAAATTACTTTGTCTTCTTGGAGTGTTAAAAAGGATTTGTATAGCACTTGTCTTCCATTAACGCAGCATTTGAGGAGTCCAGATGTCTTGCCATAAGTCCTTTCTCTGAATCTATTAACAGCCTTAAAAAACAGAAAATAACATGCTGAGAGGGTTTCTTTTTGCCCAGAACACTGGGTGTTTCATTTCAGAGAGATTTATGTATCAATGTTCTTTGAACCCATCTTTCAAAATATATGCATATTTGATCATCTAGAGAAGGAGATGAGATTAATGATACAATCAGTGTTATAAATGGTGGGCACACTGAGAAGCATGTCTGCTTTACACAGAATCTCTTCTGGTTTGTTTACAGTTTTCCCTACTATAATCAGGGAGTGATTCTGTCATGCCCTTTTGAGATCCTCTCTAGCACCCCTCGGTGCATCAAGCTTTCTGTGCACTTCTGGTCTAAATTTCTCTTTTATGACCCTCTTCAAACCTGTCTTCTATTGCTTCTGTCGCTGTGTTAATCTCGGCAGAAAGAACAGCATTAATTTGCATCTTCTCTCTAAGGATTTGGGATTTGGCTTGCCAGCTCTTTACTGTCCTAGAAGCTTCACCAGATTCCCCCACAGTGCTGTTGGAAGATGGTGAGGAGTGAAAGAAACGATTGTTTATCAGAGATGTTGCTTTATCTTCTATGACTGAAAAATTAGGAAAGCATCTAGGACCTAATCCAAAAAACCTTACAGTGGGTCTTTTCATTGCCATTCACACATAGGGAACAGGCTCTTGTAGCTGGAGTGAATCCACTTTCGATCTTGCATGGGCTCAGAGGTGCCACTCTATCTACACACCTCTGTCTCTTACTATATTAAAAACTTGATTGTCCAAGCAGGTTACCAACAGCTACCTAAAAATAGCTGTGATGAAACTGAATTTTTATGGTTATACCAAGAAGGATTTAATAGACCTAGTTAGAAGCCAACTACAGAGTGGCCATTTGCTGTTTGTTTCTCTGTTGTGTTCTTCAGATCTATTCTTACAAATCCCAGCTATTCTTGGTGCAATGCAGGACAGCTTCCAAGAAAGTTTTGAAGGTGGATGTTTGGTGTAGCCCTTGTAGACTTCTTCTAGGGGAAAACCAACACAACAACCACCTATTTTTATTTTTTTTTCCAAACGGTTCCAGTTCCTTACACCGAAGTGCATTCCTCTGTTTCTTTCAGACCCACATTTCTCCAGCAAGAAAGCTACTGTCTCTGCTTGCATCCTTCAAGCCTTTGTGAGACAGCGGTCTCCTCTCCCTAATAACAGAGCAGGATCTCCTTCACGCTCAGCATCCTAGTCATTTGTTCCTTGGCCTGCAGTGGTAGGAGTGGATCAATTGTAGGAGCAACTCCCAGCCCAAAACAATTGATTACATTGCTGCTTGCCTGTTTGCTGCTTGATGTAATTAAGGTAAATTCTCACCTCCTGCTTTCTCATGGTAGAGAACAGTAGCAGCTAATGGTGGCAAAGCTGTAGCTTTCAGATTACCATAATAGAACAGTTTTTTTGCAAACTGGCTTCATCTGGGGACCCAGACTGGATGCGTATGGCAGAGGATTTTTTAGTATTTGCTGAGCTTTAGAATTTGTATTTTGTGAGAACATTATATTGCTAGAGTAGCAGGTGAGGGACCCTTGGTTGATTCTATATATATCACTGGGATCTCTAGATTACAGTAAGGCACAATTTTCCAAAAGGGGGGGAAAACCTGTTGAGATATTTACCCTTTCACCATCAGAAGTGTTATTGCAGTGACAGAACTACTTCATTCAACTGGTAGTACCATTGCCTCTGGGCTGGGAGGTCAAAAGTTTGTCTAGCATCATGGCTGAGGCACGTATCAAGGATGACACTGCAGTGCAGTAAAGGAGACTGCTCCTCTATTAAAGGTGGCGTCCCTTAGATAGGATGTTAAATCTAGCTCTCTTCAGCTCACCCCTCTTGACTGGGCAGGCAGAAGTTAAAAATCTCATGATGCTGTTCCTACATGATAATCTCAATGTCTTGGCCAATATTTCCTCTCTTAATAGAAACTAGTTGCAATACAGAAGATGGAGCTAACATGTCCTCAGTGTGTGCTGGCTGCTGAAATTGCCTCCACAGTCTTTGCACTACAGGTATTTTGTCCTTGGATTTTCTATCTTGAATACAGCAGGGGATGCCTAAGCATAAGGAGTGCTAGGAGAAGCCAAATTCCATGACTCTTTGTCCTGTGAAGGACAAAATTATTAACTCTACCATTCACTGACTTTTTCAATGTTTTTGACTATTTATACTGATTTCCTTAGATATTTCAGGCAACTCCTAATCTACTGTGGACATTAGTTCCTTGTGTGTAAAATGAAGATGATACTTTTCTGTCTCTTAGGGCTGCTAGGGGAATAAATTCTACTAATGCTTATGACATGCATGAAGACTGTGTAAATATAAGACTACAGAAGTCTCTTCACAGCCTGACAGAAGTGCAGCAGAGCAGAAGATAATAGTTTTGCCTTCTTGGCATATTGCCAGACCAAATTTATTTTTTTTTTAAAAATAAAAAATCCCACATACATTGGGCATACAAGGCAATATATTATTTGTCCCAGTGACATTAAAAAAAAACCAACCAAACACCAGAGAAAACCAAAAGCAGCAGCAACTCCTTGGGACGCAAGTTGCTTTTGGAGTAGGTGGCGTTAACTTTATTCAAACTCCTTGTAAGTATACTTCAAAGTGAATTTAAAAAAAAAAAATCCTGTTCTTTTAGCTTAAATAATTTGATTATTTCAACACAAGTAAATTGCTTCAGTTGATCCAAATATAAATCTGCCTTTTTACTCCTAATTTTCCTGATTGTTTTGTCGTAATTGTAATATTAATCTTCCATTTTGAAATAAGAGGTGACTTGGAGTGAGAGGTTTTTCCTTGAAAACCAAAGGCTTTTTTTTAATTTGGAGTCTTATCTTTTCATGCAGGATCTATTGTTTCTTTTCAACAAAAAGTTAGTTTGCAGAGCTGTCAGGAGTTTGCAGAAATAAAGGTTGCGTCCTGCTGCACAGAGCATGAGTACTGTTGAATGGGAGCAGGTGACACCCTGATGCTGTCACATTTCAGCAGGGTTCCAGCAGAGGACTCAGTAGTGAGTGCATGGAAGAGCCACGTAGGTGGATGAATAGGTGCACAGAAACAAAAAGTGCTCTGTGTTGCTCTTTAGAGCAATCCTTTTATCGCTCGGGATGTAGCGTTCACTGTGTTCCTCCTCCCCATCCTCATTTAAGATGAGGCATTTTGCTGAAACGTGCAGAGGTTCGTGTGCAGGTTTCTAGATATTTACTCCCTGAAGAGAGCATGCTGGATCAAGTGGTTTTATTCTGTATCATCTCTCCCTTCCAGCATTTGTTTTTCTTGACGATCTAACAAACGATGTTTGTGCCGCTCTGAGCTGCAGATCCCCTCCAGCGTGCAGGCACATGGAGGGAAGCATGTGGTGGAGTGCAGGAAGGGTGCACGCGGGTTTTTGGAAACATCATGGAAGGAACTGCCAGGCTTTGAGTATTTTTGAAATTCAGGCCCACTTGTGCGAATGTCTGGCCAGGAATTCCTTTGAAAATCTGTCCCAGATTTTGCCGTCTAGGAGTCAAGAGCGAGTGCTGCATCTGTGGTTCCCAGCTGGAGAGACAGACCACACCGGTGAGGTGAAGCAAAGGGTCAGGGAAAATAATATGTGATGGTCATGAGTCCTGCAGGCATGGGCAGCCAGCTTGCCTCTGAGCTGTGCTCCCAAAGCCTGGGGACTGAGCATTTTGGAGCTGACAGATGGCTGGATGGGGTTAATCATATGTGTCCACACCTGGTCATGTAGACATATGCTCACAGTGAAACGAGGATTTTCCTTGGATGTTTTTTCTGTCTTTGAACAGCATAGCATGGTCCCAATGACAGGAATGAAAGTGCTGGCTGACAAAAAGAGAAGAGTGGTCTTTACCTGAGGTTATTGAAGGGTTAATATTGGGATTTGGGGAGTTTTTCTTGTTCTCCATACTGCAAATATTGACAGGAGCTGCTAATGCAACCAGAGCACTGCTATGGACAAACCTGCCCTCTGCAGACTGGCAGCACTAGCCCTGCACACCTAAGCAATACAAGTGAAATGGAATCATTGCAGAGTTGGAATGATGCATTTTCAGCATGGAAGATTCAGGCTTGGATGGGAATGGGAATTTTTACTTTCTCAATCAATCTGTTAGAAAACCACAATGCTGGAGTTTACTGTGGGATACTAATACTGCACTGGAATGCTGTAATGATAAATTACTGGTTGTTAAGGAATTAGGAATGGTGAGCGATGCAGGAAAATTTCCATAGTATTTTAATTGCACAAAAAATAGTGCTGTATAACACTAATGCACTGAGGCACATAAGGTGTGAGTCCTGTTAGCCCGGGAAGAAACAGAATAGAACCAGAAGTGACAGAGGAGCTTGTTTCCCATCAAGACCAACCAACCATTACCACATTACTGCTGTATTTGATTTTCCTCATTTAAATGTGTGATGGCAGCAGTTTACACCAGAAATCAAAGGTGATTATTTTTCCATAGAGTTGTCAAGCAGGGCATAAAGCCTCCTACTACTGTCCTGACAAATGTGCTTATTACTCTCAAAATCACCAGTAAAATTATGAAGTATATTTTCTTCTGTAAACAAGTGGAGCTGAACACAGAGAAAAAAGATTTTGGTCATTGTAGTATTTAGGTGGTGTCTGCTGGCATAATGCAATTGCAGGGATTAAATTTGCTGTTCAGGATAGGTGCTAATTTGTGTCTGTGCGTGCACGTTATGCAGATTGTGACAACCACCCACCCCTGACCATACTAATTTATCGGTGGCTACTAGCGAAGGAAAGAAAAACCTGATGGAAATATTCTGGTTTGTGACAGCAAAATCTAGGACAATGGCCGTGTCTGTTACATGTGATACTGCAAAAAAATACACCAAAACCCCACGATATGTTGACAGATTCCAGGTGCTTTATTTTATTTAATAGCTCTGCTGATTTTTTCAGATTACAAGGAAAGGAGGCTGGGTGTTGGGCTGGAGCAGGGCTGGTGAGCACAGAGCCCCTCTCAGCTGTGTTCAGATCCTACAGGCAGCAGCAGCATGGGGTTTGGATTCTTTCTACAGGCTTTTATTACAGAAAAGTTTTTCAGTGTGTGTTGATAGAAGGGACACCAAAGGTGAAATGAAGGCCTCTCCAGTTCCCTGCAAGAAAACAGTCTGCTCCCCTCCAAGTCTTAGGTGGGGAAGAAACTCTTAGTTGTAAACCCAGGGCATCTGCAACACAGTTCAAACCAAATGGGTAGAGCAAGAACACAGCAGCTGCTCATCCAACCTGATGACAGAGCTGCGGTCTGCTCAGACTACAGGAGGTGAACAGGTTTCAGTTCTGCAACACAGCCATGCCTTCTCTGCCTGATTACACAGGCCAAGTGAATTTTACTCCAAATCTCAGAGGAAGGAGAGAAGCTCACAAAACTATTTGAAAGAAGCAGAAGTGTAGACTTTTGGGGGCTGTGTACTTTGTGCCTAGATGATCTATACAGATATGCCCACTCAGCAAATGTACAGAAAAGGAGCACTGTGCACTGCTTAAAATTTGCCTTAAGTAGGGACATGATTCCAAAGACTTGCATTTGTTGCTCTCTTATTTAAACATTAAACCAAGGCACCAGAGATTTGGGGGTTGTGCTCCTAAACTTATAGGCAACAGTGATAAACTTTCAAAAGACGCTTCTGATGTTGGCAGGGATTAATTACCTTCTGGAGATGTTTCTTGCCATGGAGAACTTCAAACTCTGTCTCTTTGTGCCCAGAGCCAGGAGGATTGATGCTAAGCCTGGTAAATCAGACAAGGGGCAGCAGAACTACATATTACCTAGGATGTTCTGAGTACAGTTGGCAGTTATCCTTCAGTGGAGGGAAAGAAGGCACTTAGTCTCTTGAGGTCTTGCACAACCCCCAGAGATACTTACCTGGTTCAGTTCCCTGTAGAAGGAGACCAGGGAAAGCAGGTGTCTAATTCCTAAAGCAGGGCAGAACATACTCCCTTCAGCCTGGGAGCTGCCCTGTCTTTGCAGCCTGCAAGGTCTTAGGGAGGATTTGCTGCCTTGCAAATGGAGGTTTGAAAGGACAGTAAAGAAGTGGAAATAAATTACAAGCCTGTCCCAAGTGTCCTTCTTCATCATAACTAAAGGCTGCCAGGCTCTGTCTGCCTATCAGCACTCTGCAGTTAGCGTTGGTGCTTTTTCAACAACTTGCTGGCAGTTGTGAGGGACTAAAAACTTCATAGAATAAAGCCAATTTCTGGTTTTATTTATTTTATTGCACATAGAACAACAAGGCTCAGTGAAAGGCTTTGACTGTGTGTTCATGTCGGATGCACTCACCTCTTTCAATTAGGCCAGGCAATTTTTATCTCAAGCAGTCAGCAAGTCCATTAAAACACAGGGTGGGCAAGGATGTGTAATTTGCTCAGTGCTGCAGTGAATGGGGCCACTGTGAAGGCTCTGGCTTTGGTCATGAATGTTTCATGACCCAGTCTCTTGAGAATCGGATACTGACCATGTAGCAAGTGGTTAAAAAGAAAATTGCCCAGGTTTTCCTGGTTGTTTGCCCTGAGCTATATGTTGCAAAGCACTGACAAGTACAGCTCTGAGTTACAGGACTGCTCTCTGCTTTAAAAAGTGGCTTCTCTGTCAAGGCTATTTGTTCTACCAGAAGGGTGTCTTGTACGGTCAAATTCTGCTCCACAGCCCCAGAATCATAATGCAAGTTCTTGTAAAGAAGTGCTAATAGCAACTCCTGCTTCTACAGATTGCAGACCCCTCGAGGAGGTCGTGCTTTGGGTTCCTCCCAAAAGCCAACAAAGATGGAGCTTGGAAGATCCATTGGTGCTCTCGGCGAGCGTGCAGAGGGAGCTGGCTGAAAGTGTATCTAGTTTCTTCGTACAGGAACATTAATGTGAATGTTAGGGGTTTCTTGCCAGGAAGGATGTGAACAAAAACAGTGTAGGCCCCGTAATTTAGATGAGGTATTTTCTGCCAGCAAAATCATGCAGAAAAAGTCTATCTACATAGCTCTGTGCAATCGCAGGGCAAACCCAGGCTGGCTCTGAACACCTAGTAGTGGTATTGCAATGTTAGCTGGGGCACTGCTGACACTTTCACAGTGTATTTTTCAGTAGTAGAGGCCTCAAAGCACCTTATTAACCCAGAGAAAATGCTTTGAGAGTCCTGGAGCAAGTGTGTTAGCATCTGATGCTTTATTGTGCCATGTAAGCAGAATTTGAGTTCTAGTTTTCCTGCCATCTCTGTGGTTTTTTGCATGTATGTTTGCCTTCTTCTGCTCAACTCTATGAGTAGTGTTGAGCACTCAAAACATTCTGAGAGTTCGCTCCCTGTGAAATGTTGTGGTGTATGGGGAGAGTGGGTCATTGTCTCCATTTTAACAGGGGAGACTGGGGGTTCAGGAGGCACAATCATTTATTAAGGTCAAGCTGAGACCCAGTGTCCTCATTTGTTGGGCTGTCCTACCTTCTGCTAAGCAGCTGGTGACAAGGCATGCTGTGGGGGACCCAGCAGATGGTACTGAGGAATGGTGCATAATGAGGCATGCAAGGAAGTGTGGGAAGTAGGTGCAATGGAGAATGCTGCCCAGATACCACTGTGGTACTCCCTTAAGTGCTAGTATCAAACACATAGCAGAAAAACTCCACACGCTTCTCCCCAGTATTATACACAAGATCCTTCGCTCTTCAAGAGAGCCTCAGTTCTCTTCTCCATTCTATTCTTCTATGGCTTATGTTGGAATGACTTAATCGGTTTTAATTAGCCCTAATGGGGGGCACATCTGCCACTTGCCTGAGACGACATAATCAAAGAAGGGTCTACATTGTGCAATATCAGAGTTGCACTTGTCCTCACTAAACCAAGAAAAATGTCAACAACCAAACCTCAGGAGAGAGCTCATCACCTGCCAAGCACTTGAGCACAGCTGTGCAAGGTCTGTCTTGTCACTACCCGGGTGATTAGTGACATAGCATTTGTTTGCTGCAAAAGGCACGTAAGTTGAGGGAACAAAACTAGTAATTAGAGCAACACAGCACAGATGAGACGTGTTCTGCCTAAGCATCCAAACCAAACACTTGGCTCCACTTCTTTGGATGGCATTTCTCTACGCCTACCCTAGAACAGCAACTGAGCTGATTGCAGGCCAAGGGAGAAGAGTAAAAGGGCTAGCAAAGGGACATCCTTCTGCTTCACACTGCTACTCAGTGGTTTATATCTACATCCAGACAGCTAAGCTTGCAGGTATTCTGTGAAAAGAAAATGCACAGCTATTTCAACTACATAACCTTAGCATCTAGTGTGTACCAAAATTTAAGATCTCCCCATGAAGATACCTCTAACCCAAGAATATAGTGTACACATAAAGTTTTGAAATGACTGTAAGCCCTGCAGCATGCTCTGAGAAATATCAGCTCTGAGCTTGCTTAAGCCAGTGGAGAAACGAACTGTAAAGCTCAAGAGGACAAGTGCAAATTTCTCTAGTATCAGCTTTCTGTATTTCAGACCAGCTGACCTTTATTCTGATTTTTCTCAGACAGCAGCAAAGTGCCTACTATCACAGTAAGCTTTAACAGAGCCCACATTCAATCTATGCAGGCAGATATTTATCAGTAATAGTCAAGAGCTGAACTCTTTCCAGAAGTCTTACGGCCACCAGGACCGTAATTGCTCTAAGGAGCATCTAATGCTTTTTACTGACTTAAACCATTAATTACATCTTCCTTGCTCAAGTATATGGCAGGTCGGTACATTTGACAACTGTTTGGAACAAAATGTTTTGGCTTATATGGCATATCCCATAAAAAAAGCACAATATTCTGTTTATTGCTGCTTTTAAGAGAGTCTTTTGTTCATGGATCAGAGAAAGTTTAAATTTAGGTGAAAACAAAAATATCAGCTGTATTTAAAGACAGTGATGAGCAAGTCAGAAAGTACCAGGCAGTACATGTTCCTTAAACAATCAGTTTCCTCCGATCCTCTCAAAATTCTTAAAGAACATGGTGGATGAGGCTCTTTTAATGTATAATTGCCATTTAATGTTGCTAAAAGGTTCACCAGGGCACCTGAATGACAATATGATACCCAGCATGGATTCACAGAAGTTCCTTCATAGCCACCTGAAGGGTTGCCATAGCAAGGTCTGCACCAATCTCTGCTAATTCATACAAGCTGAGCATTGCTGGCTGTGCTGGGGCAGGGTAGGCTGAAATAGATATATTTGTGCATGATTTTAAGAAGCGATTTGTGCAGCAGAAAAACTGAGTGTCACAAGCTGGGAGTATTTGAAGCTTTGGCCAGGGGAATGACAAGAAAGTAAAAATGGGTTTCAACGAACAGTTCGGTAATGTCTAGGAAATACAGTTTATTGGCAAAACTGAGGGCAATTTAAATGGAGGCTGGGCTAAGGCAATAGTTAGCAAAGTTAGGCCTAATTGTAAGTTTGTCTGAATTTAGCTGTTTTGTAGCTGACAGCGTGGAGGTCTATGCTAGAATCTAATCTACAGGACTTATGTGATTTCTTTGAGAAATTGTTGATGGGATGTTTGAACAAAATGGTGCTGGCAAGGAGGATGAATATTTGAGTGCTGGGCAGTTGAATTAGCAAACTTAAATACTATTTTGTAACGGCATGGCAAATTCAAGGCAAAGTGGCCACCTTAGCTAGAGACTGGACATTTGCAGAAAAAAACCTGAAAGATTACTTGAATCTATTCTGGTATACCTAAATGTGCTTTGCTATAGGCACGTATCTGTACTTCTCTTCCTTCCATCTAGTGTCCCAAAGAAAAATAAATTAAGTCAGAAAAACGTCTAAAAATCTCTCAATAGCAGTATATCTAAATGAGATTCTCAGAAACATGCCTTGACCTTCAGCCATTCTCAGTGATGGAAAACACTGGTTTCCAACATATCTTATTCACACTGAGTGAATGAGCATATTCTCTCAGTCTAGAAGTTCTCAGTCTTCACTGAACTTTTTAGCTTAGTCATCAGTACAGACCCGTTCTCAGCCAAAGTAATGCATTTGCCACCTAAGAAATGACAAGCAGCTGAAAAAGTACCCATCATTCGCTGACTGTTTGCCAGCTTTTTTCACAGGCAAGGGCAGCACTATGGGAAATGGAAGAATAATCCATTTTTTTTTCTTGTGCATCTTTAGGAGTTGGCAATGCTGTAGATATCACTGCTTTCTCCACTGGCC
>NW_009695055.1:174818-189943 GCF_000703405.1 Apaloderma vittatum | reverse complement strand
TGCTGAACTTTCTGTGATGCTTCATCACTTTATATTTAACTGCTGTTTTGCTTTGGGGTTTCACTGCGCTGGAGCAAAAGAACAACGTCTAGAGTTGCTTACAAACCAGCTTGTTCCGTACCTTAATCTAATCAAAGAATTTTCTGAACTCTCAGGGACTGTTGGTGATTGACTGATACATAGGTTTTTCACCCATTTTAGCCTTGTGAAAAGCTGAGGCAAAGAGCTGGGGACCTTTTTTATGCCCTGAACGAGAGATCAGATCAGATCCCCAGGCAATGATGTAGATCCATAAACCGAGAATAAAACACCAAACGTATGTCAGTGCTCTGTGGCTTTGATGCAAAGTAACTGAGCAAAATATCCCTTTATCATCTGAGAAGAAATGCAGTCACTCTGAGAGTGTTTGAGCTGGCCACAGGAGATTCAGTAAGGTTAGCCAGCATATGTCTAGGTAGCTAATTGGTACTAATTTCTTCTAAGTAGCAAAGTATCTGGAAACTGACTGCGATGATTACTTTTCAGTGTCTTTTAAAGGGTTTTTTTGATGTATTAGCAGGATTATTAGTTACAACATGTATCTCAGGGTGGCATTTTGACCTCAGAAATTTCAATTCTCTTTACAGGCTTGAGAGACCAAGGTTTTGAACAAAGATTTCTTAAAATGCCAGAGCAGCTGGAAGACTCCATTTTGAGCCTAGTGGGCCCCTTTCAAACATGATTCATTTGACTAGTGACAAATAGGATCTGAACTCGACAAAATTTAATCAAAATGGGATAATGTCTGCAATTTCAATTCAGGCTCTCGTATGGATTTAGGGTGAGCTTTTGTTTTCATAAGCTCTCAAGCGTCACTTTATTTCTTTTCCTTTTTGAAATTCCTTCTAGGCCTGCATTATTGCTGTATTTT
This sequence comes from Apaloderma vittatum, assembly GCF_000703405.1. Taxonomy (NCBI): domain Eukaryota; kingdom Metazoa; phylum Chordata; class Aves; order Trogoniformes; family Trogonidae; genus Apaloderma; species Apaloderma vittatum. Next base: position 189,033 of record NW_009695055.1, on the reverse strand, counting down.
GCTTCAGCTCCTTTCACATAGGATTTTTTTCTCTGTAAGAGCCCACTCTGAGTGACTGTAACTGAGATGTTTTGTAAAGCAATTGTTGAAAAAGAATAAATATTTAATTACCTGGCCGTTCCCATAGAATCATAGAACAGTTTTGGCTGGAAGAGACCTTCAAGATCATCAAGTCCAACCTTTGTCCCAGCCCTATCAACACCACTAAACCATGTCCCTCAGCACAACATCCACCCATCTCTTAAATGCCTCCAGGGATGGCGAATCAACCACCTCCCTGGGCAACCTGTACCAATGCCTGACAACCTTTCTGTAAAGAAATTCCTCCTAATAACCAACCTGAACCTCCCCTGGCACAACTTAAGGCCATTTCCCCTTGTCCTGTCACTCCCCACTAGGGAGAACAGACCAAACCCTGACTCGCTACAACCTCCCTTCAGGCAGCTGTAGAGAGTGATAAGGTTTTCCCTCTGTCTCCTCCTCTCCGGACTGAACAGCCCCAGATCCCTCAGCTGTTCCTCATACAACACATGCTGCAAATCCTTTACCAGCTTGGTAGCTCACCTCTGTACCCAATCCAGCACCTCAGTGTCTCTCTTGTAATGTGGGGCCCAAAACTGGGCACAGGACTCAAGGTGAGGCCTCACCAAAGCTGAGTAGAGGGGCATGATCACCTTCCTGCTCCTGCTGGCCATGCTATTTGTGATCTAGGCCAGGATGCCACTGGCCTTCTTGGCCACCTGGGCACACTACTGGCTCATGTTCAGCTGGCCATCTATTAGCACTCCCAAATTCCTCTCTGCCTGGCAGCTTTCATTTTAAAATTGAGACGTTATGCAGCCCTTCAATGAGAAGATCCATTATGTATTTTAAAGTAGTAACTTGTGTCCACCAGCCCCATGTAAAGCTACTTAGCATCATTAAATGGTTGCTGTATGAAGAACTAGCTGACTGTGACTTGTATATCAAATAATCATGTTTTTCTAATGGACATATTATTTCATAGAAAGCCTTAGCCTATTTTAGATGAAAGATAGCATGAGTGTATCTTCATCAATGCTGCAGTAATAGACTAAAGAATAAGCTAGGATTTCAGTTCTAATTCATTGTTATAGTCCAAATCTAGAGCTAAACATGATAGTTCTTCTCCAGAAATTGACACTGTGACTGCTATGTGATCGTGCAAGTAGCTGTAGGCTAAGCTCAGTCAGATGATACTCAACATTTAATCTTCCTCCAGGAGCTCTGGGAAGCTTTGTCTGAGATATGGTAAGATTTCACTTCTTGGCTTGCAAAAGAAATAAGAGTTTTACTAAGAGGTCAGAGAAGTACAGTTGCTGCATTTGCTGATGTAAATAATTTTCCCCAAAGTCTTCTCTGGGCACAAGCAAGGTGCAGTGTGACGAAGTCTCTGAAATCCTACATTCATGCTCATCTACTGCAATTCCCACCCATTCCCTTAAAAGCATTACCACTACCAGGTTGCCAAAATGCAATTTTTGTGTGAGGAATAGCCTTGTACAAATGTGAGATGAATCAGAACCAACTGCTGCTGGAAGGCTGAAGATGTGGGTGAGGATGTGCCCATCTAGTCACCTTTCCTTACTGCACTGGGAGAAGGACTGTTCTCAGACATGTTTGCAAAGGGCTCCTGAAGGCTAGAGGGATGGTCCAGGTTAGCGCTGCTGTACATCATCATGTAAAGGCAAAGCAAGAAAAACAACAGGAAAAGCAGTAAAACCAACAACAACACAAAAGACTCCCAGCAAAGCAGGACAGGGGAAGGGACTAATCCATTACAAGTAAAGGTTTTTCCTTTACTGGTTGCAAAAGCCAGAGAAATGTATCAAAGGCTTTTTCAAATTAATCCCTGATAAAGAAAGCATTGACTTGTTGAAGAAGAAAGTCTGATAAATGAATATATTTCATGTGCATGGATCCAAAACATTTCATAGCATCAGAGTGCCTTCTCTTCTCCCCTCCTCCACACTCCCCTCCCCATATTTTTCATGGTTATCTATTACAAGAATAGATATATGCACAGTGAAAATCAGTATTTGATAGGTTTCTGCTGTACAACAAACAGCATTGTGTGGTGGAAGGATTAAAAGAAAGATTTTAGACCCTGCTGGTATTCATCTGACTGCATTTTAACTGTGTGAAATCCACAGAAGGTGTATGCCAGCCTTTTTCTTCGTTCCTGATCTGAAAGAACTTGATGTTGGGGGAAATGATGGGGTTGATCAGGTTAGTTTGGTGTGAAATATCCTTGGTAAATCCACATTGCGCATTACCCTATTTTCCAGTTAAGCCTATGACTGTAAGTACACTTTCCCTTGAAGTTTGTTTTAGAGCCTGGAATGTTACTGAGATTACACAAACAAGCGTGTTGTTTCTTCTTTTGTTTGTATATAGGCAATATACATCCCATTTTCTTGACAGGCTTCTTAGGTGTCCATTCTCCGAGGCCAATGATTTTATAAGACAGTTGTATTAATCTTGGCTGAAGAAGTCTTTCCTTGACTGCTCTGAGATATTTACTTCCGTCTTAACTCCTCGTGATCAGCTTCCCTTCTCATGATGATATATTTTTGAGTCATGCTTGCCTTATCTCTACCTTAAACCTCACACTTGTCATTCAGTGTCCTTGATTCATCTATTTTTGCCCTCTGTTTACTGCTATGTCAGTGAAATTTCTCTTATTTCGTTTCCCCTGTGTGACAGATCTCAATCTCACTGTGTCAGTTCTGACCTTCGCCCAACCCAACAGGGCACAGCTGGCTTTTTGGTGCTGCTTTTCAGTGGAACACACCCAGATTGCCCTCTTCACTCTGTTGCAGCCAAACATTGGCATGGAAGAGGTTTCTCGTTCTCTGATCCTTCAGCTCTCCTGCACCTCTGGCTGCAGAGGAAACCAAAGTGAATTGAAGCGACTTCAGTGCCTGAGTAGCAACGAGAAGATGGGAGTGTTAACGCTTTCTGTCCAGGACCTGACACGATCATCTGCAGTCAGCAGTCTTGCTGCTGCCATGAGCTTGCTTTGACCTGGGAGAAAGGATCGGCAGCTCATATTCAGCCTCTACAGAAACTTGTTCCCTCACCAGTGGTTGTTTGAAAACAAACAAAATAGCCATAAAAAACCCAAACCAATAAACCAAAACTGTGTAACAGTTTTTCATAAATTGCATTGCTGTTAGTCCTCATTTAATATGCTTTTAAAATCAATTACTGTTTAACCAACAATAGCCACCTTGTAGAATCAAAATGGAATTTTATGAAGCATCATTTCAAAATGGCTATGGTACATGCAGCGTTGCTGTCACTAATCTAGCGATTCAAGCCTACGTACTTTCCAGCAGTAAGCCAGGCAAAACTGTGGCCTTAAAAATAAACAAAATCAACTTAATACTTTTGAAAGAATAGTTAAAAAGTATTTCCCTTGTGTTAAACTAGTAATGTCTTTGGGGTCTCATTGGCTTTTATATTACCTAAGTCATAGAGAAAAGTCACTTTTTCCGTGAAGAATCCCAGTAAAATCAGTGAGACTCACCCAATGCAGTTGTTTGATTAGTTGGTGCCCTCACATGCAATCAGTCAACAAAGCAGACTTGGTTGCAGACAGAGACCAGGAGTTAGAGCTCTCAGTGCAGGATGGTGGTGAGGGCTGTGGGCAGCACATGTTGGTGCAAGTGTTCAAACTCCTCCTTAATGCTAAAACAGAAAAGATGAGAGTGCTTCACTCCTGCAAAGACTTGTCAGTGCCACACAAGTCCTTGCAAGATTTCCAGCTTCAGCAAAGTACATTCTAATCCTCTACAATTTCTTGAACAAAAGTGAGATAATTTGAAGATCTCCATGAGATTTCAAAGCAAACACATGGTTTGAAAGCTTTTATCTTCCTTCGTCTTTTTTTTTTCTTTTAGCTACGTCTTTAAGGTCTCATTTTGAAGATGATGGCTAATGTAGCCCTTCCCTGATGACAGTGTAACTGTTCTTCATTCTTAAATCACAAATAGTTTTTTCTGTTATAGCAGGTAACTTAAAAAATAATAGAAAAAAGAATCTGGGTATTTTTAGCTGATGGCTTGCTCTCACCTCTTATTCCTTCATAGCTCAAAGCTCATGAGAAATGAATGTATTAAAAGATGCTGTAAACTATGTTTTCAAGTGTTTGTAAGTATTTTGGAAGAGTTTTTATTCAACCTCTTCTCTTAAATTCTTACAGTTGGCAGTCTTAGAAGCCCATCTTACATCACTCCATGTTTTCCATTTGCAAAATCTGAATTTTTGCCATTGCATAAGGTCTTCTGCTTGCAAGGCATGTTAAGACTGCTCCACTTATTTTAGTCCTGTGGATTTACTCTAGTGTTATGAATGTGCTTCGACTCAGCAGGAGTGTTCATGGTCCTGAAATGTTTCTTGTGTTCATTATCACTAGAGAAGGTGCTGTGTGAGGAGGAATAAAAACAGTTTTCATAATACTGGGAGTGGAAACAAAAAATTAAGTAATCTATTTTAAATTCAAGTCCTGAAAATATTCTGGTGATACCTTCCAGTCACATGGGGCAAAGCTGTAGTGTCAACTCTCAACCCAGGAGACTTGAGACAATAGCATGTCCTCTCCTCTCTGAAGGAAGGAATTTTCCTATATATGGGGTAAGAGATGCACCTCAGGACATGACAGGGACCTTTTCCCCCAAAACCTCTGGATCTTCTGTTTTCAGCATTGCTCTTCTATAGCATGAAGAGGGGGGAAAACCAGTATGCTGAGCTGGGAATTGGTATTTCAGGCTAAGATTTGTACCTGGTGCAAGTTTTGCTTGGAATCTAATGGGTAACAAGTCAGCATAAGTGATCATTAAAAAATGCAGCAATATACCAAATGGACAAATTACGCTTCGTTCTGTTGTATGGAGTGCAAAATAAATTCTGGATGATGGGAATTTCAGGAAAGAAGTCTATGTTAGCTGTCTTTGTTTGTTTAACAGGAGATTGTAAAAAAATGTTATTCCAAACAAGTTATGGCATTATACACCATTAAAACACACAAGTAACAGATCTAATTGTCAAAGCCAATGTTATATCTAATACTCATAGTTTGTGTTAATACCCTTCTAAGTCTCTCAGTGGATTTCCCAAAGGCAAATAACAGTAGGCAGGAGAGAATCAGATGTCAGGTCAAGCAGTTTTTATTTCAGATGTGCTAAGTTTGTGAGCTTTGTTCCACGATTGGCACGTTGGCTGATGGCAGACAAGCAAAACAGGAGGGGAGGTACTTTGTCTGCTGTGAAAGCACCTGCTGATGTTGAGCTTGTGCACAAAGCCCTTGCAGAAAAGGATGGGATCCTTTGCAGCTCAGTAGGGATGGCAAGGCTGCGAGATGGCACGCTGCTCCTGGGTCTCATTTTGTACAAGGCAATGCAAGAAACGACCAGTAAACCCAGCAGAGAATCCAAGTAGTGGTAATCCAGGGTTCCAGCACAGTCTCTGTTCTCAGTTCCCATAGGAAATCCATAGATTTCAAAATCAATCTTTTAAATCTCTAATAACAGACTCATGAGAGATTATAATTGTTGATTCCAGTGGTACTACTCTCGTGGCAGAAAGAGCAAGCCTGAAGCCCTGAGTCACAACTTTCTAAAATATGCCTGACCAAAAGCATTAGGAAAGCAGTGCGTCAAAGTCTTTTACAGTCATTTGTGCTCTGGCTTACTGAAAACAGGCCTTTGTGTACCTAAAAGTCACCATATTTCTATTCCCACGCAATTGGGCTGAGGTGGAAGAGGCTGTCATTTAATTTTTTGTCTTCACAGCCAGAGTAAGTTCCTGGAGCTCATGTGGCTGAATATTAATATTCTTGGTGTAAGCACAGACATTTAACAAATAGATTTGTATTACTAGTAATCTCTTGGTAGATATTGGATGTTTTTCCAAAGGTAAATTGTATTGCCTAAGAAAAACATTGCTTTTTAGTGCGGGAGCTGCTGGGTGAGAATACATACCTTGCAGATGTCTGTGATTCTGCTGCCCTGTCTGATGGAAGAGTGGTTTTCTCTGCGGGACACAGCACCCAAGGGTGCGAGGTGCTGTGCAGGGTGACACATGCAGTGTGGGAGGCAAAGCCTGGCCCAGGAGCTTCCTGTCTGGCCCAGGAGGAGAGAGGCTGTATGCTGGAGGCAGCAGGAGTTGAAGCCATGGCTTGGGGATGCTTCCTTCTAGTTTCTGTCAGATATGATAGACCAGTTCTTTAGGTTCTGCTGCTTGTCCCCAAGATCAGACCTTTGTCCTTTGATACGTGAGCCTCTTCCGAGAACCTAGTCCATCAAAAGAAGAGACAGAATGAAGGAACAAGCAGACACCACGTTTTCTAAATGAGGTTCTCTATGTTCACTCTGTCTCTGCGCAGGGTACATTAATCTCTCACGTTCATCAGGTGGCACGTTAGCTGAAAGAGGTCTGGAGAGAGCACAGCTTGGCAGGCGCACGCTGTTCCTGAGTGGGCAGAGAGCTCTGGCTTGGGAATGGCATTTTTTTCTTTCTTAAAAGTGATTCTTCTTTCCTAATCATAGAAATTTCACATGCAAAATATACCTGCTAGGAAGGAATTGAAATGGCCTGTTGAGAGGAGCAGAAGTTGAAGGGCTATTTTAAATCACATTTAAAAATGTGATTGTTCTGATAATTTTTTTCTTAATCGCTAGTTGTCGTAGGCAACTACAGATATGCTGGAGTCTCCCCTGAAAATAGGCTAAGACTGGTGACAGTCAAATAATTCTTCATACTTTCAATTCATCTTGCTTCAAATTTCATTCTGCACCAACTGGGCACTTGCATTTTCAGGAAAGTGCCTACTAACTCAGAATAACCCTGGGTAGCAACAGGTTGTCCCTTCTGTGGCCTGTTTTTATCCGAGCAGGGCAGGAGGATGTCAGAGGTTGCTACATGTGTGTGCTGCTCTGCATTCATCACCCATCCTTGGGTGCTCAGGGCTGGAGGGGCACAGGGAGGAAAACGCTTCTCCTGATCCCGGGAGATGCCGACAGGGAAGCAGGGCTGCTGCCGGAGCTGCGCCTGTGCCTCCTTTAGAAATACTCAAGGGACTGAGTCTAACTTGTTCTTATGCTGCGGGGAAAAGCGTATTTGCATTCCTTGATTCCGTGCACCACGCTTCAGCCTGGACCACAGCTTTGATTTGTTCTTTGCTTTCTCTGCACAGTGAAAGGGGATTAATCCGCTGATACAGCCCCATTAGTGTTCTGCTTAAAGTGGTACAAAAGCCTCTCCTAGTACCTGGGCTTAAAGGGGAGGGGTGGAGGAGGAACCACTGGTTAAGGTAGGTCTTGTGCTCACAGATTTCCCAGTCAGGAGTCAAATTGCAGGTTTGCTGCTCTGCTCCTGGACTCAGCTTTCATTTATACTCCGCAGCCTCTCTTTGCAGGGCACATCATGGCAACATCCAGAATTCAAAGGTCCAGCACAAAAAACACTCCACAACGACCTAGACATTTTCAACAAGCATTTAAAAGACTGACGGGGCCAACAGCTCTTGTCAAACCTGAGCTGCAGCTTGAAGGCTTCACAATTTCTACAGAACCTGTCAAATCTCAACGAGAATTCAAAAGACTCAGTCACTGCAGGCTGACTAGAACAATAAGCCCAAAAGGATATTCAGTAACAGGCATAGCTCAGGGCATTGGATTTTTAATCATTTCTCTTGATGTTTGACAGCTGCAGCAGCACACATTTCGCTGTGTTGCTCATGGGTGGGAGAGGTCTTGCCTGCACGGCTTCTCACACTGCCTGGGAGTGTCTGGGAAAGCAGTGCTGGAGAAGATGCTCTAACAAGGAGGAAAGTGCCATACTGCAAGCAGTCTGGTTTTGTAACAGACAGAAAATAGGTTCAACTCTCCGTTTCAAGCTTCTATGTCACCAAGAAACTCAGGTCCTTTGTTTATTATTTGTATTACAGTAGCACCTAGAGGCCCTGACTTGCTAGGGTTTGTAGGAGAGAGCTACTCCTGCTGTGCCATTCTGAGATGGAAAAAAAGGATGGGAAAGAAAGGGAGAAGAGTGACCTGACTGGGGTGCTAAAGAGGCCTGTAGCAGAATGGAAAGCAAAGCTCTCACTCTCTCAGGGGACCCTTGTGCTGTCAAGCACTGAGGTCACAGCATTTCAAGAAGCTACAGTGCCTTCAACTGAGCTATAAGAGACGGATGTCTGCTCACTTCTAGCCCTTCTTCAGCAGTTGTGTAAGCTAATCAATTTTATTTTGCATTGCAACAGATCAAGTCTATTATGACCTGACTGAAGGCTGGTGGCATCTTCAGGTGTGCTCACTTGGCGATCTGTGATCAACCGGCCTCTCAAGTCTGAGCCCAATTCAGTGGCTGTGCTGCAAAATTTATTTGTAATTTTAGTTTGGAAATTTGCTTGTTCATTTCTGCCTTGACTACAGAATAGCCGACTCTCTTCACTCTAGTTTTAATATCCTGGAACCCTGCCAGTTTCTTTCATCAGAAAAAGATGCATTTATTGAACACAATGTAGAAGAACCACTTCAGGCACAACACCTCTGTGTGAAGTATGTACATATGCACTTCCTGGTAACACGGACCAAAACAACTTGCTGCTTCTCTCATCAGGTGCAAAATTGGCATTAACCCTGTTAAGAGGTGGAATAGGACTTCAATGAATATTTTGGTGCATTTGCTACAACTCCTCCGAAATTCTACTGGCATTTATAGTAATAATAGCTCTGTTTCTGATGAAAGAGGTTTTGATGTTACAAAACTGGAATCTCTGCCTCTCAAAAGCAACACTTAAACTATGAACTTTCTTTTTCTTACCTGAAGTTTCAGGAAATATGAGCTGTAATTTCACTGATTTCCTTCTTTAAAATATATTTTAAAGGAAAATCAGACCTCAGCACATTCTGTAGTTTTTCAAAAGGGTGCAGAACTGGCAGTACTACAATTGGAATATTATCTAAAAATCTGACAAGAATAGGAGTAATAGTTGCAAAGTCTCTCTATTTATTCAGTTTCAGCCACCATCAGCACTGAATTTTTCCTTGCAGGATCCTTATGCAATGCAGATGAAGAGCCTCACTGTTTTGTCACTCGGTAACTTGAGCGCAAGATCCTGCCCATGGTCACACCAGCGTCCTGCACAGAGCTAGAGGCACTGTGACATTCTTGGAAAAGCCCAGCAGAAGGAAGAGACCTGCAAAAGATATCAGCCACTCAAGCATTTTTTCCCAGTCTTTCCCCATCGCTTTGCATCAGTCTTGATCAGGGTAAGTTCAATAAAGGCATCCTTGCAGTGGTTAGCTCTCTATTCTCCAGCCATTTCACCCTTTTCTGCTTTCCTGACCCTGACTAATGCAAAGCCAGCAGCGTTGAGGAGAACCCTAATAACTCCGCCAACCCCTTGAGTGCGGCGTGATGCTCCTGCTGTTGTTGAAGACAGTCCAGCAGCACTTCACAAGCCCTTCACCAAGCCCTCTCTGGCTGATAGGCATTTTATTGAAGCTCTATGCTTTTTGCCATCTTAGAGGTGTGATGTTGCTCAGTTTCCGCGGGTTAGGGCTGGGCCGGCCACTAAAACGTGGACAGACGCTCTCTAACCCCCTGTATCCCCCACAAACAGGAAGAAAAAGGGAATGAGGTAGAGAGACTTATGGGTTAGAAGAGAAAACTAAAACAGCTTTAATGAAACAATCACAGAAATAATAGTGAAATGATAAAAATAAAGACCATTACATAACTATATATAAGTCCAATATCGAACCTGACTTCCCCCTGATAGCAATCCCCACGGATGCTGCAGAGCAGGCGGCACTGGGGAAGCCCCAGGCTCAGCAGCGACAGGGAGCTGGATTTGGGAACTCAGGCTCAAGATCAAAAACAAAAAATTGGACGGAGTCCTCTCTGGATGCCGGCCATTGAAGAAAGAGAGAGAGAGAAAGAGGTCTAAACTCTTGTTTAGCTTGACTATGATGTATATACTGTTTATACTGAATATGATGTATATAGAATGGAATATTCTTGTTGGTCACCTTTCCTGTCTGTTACCCCCCGGAGGTGCAACCTTTTACTTCCTTGTGACCTCCCTTTACTACCCGGCACCCCCAGCGTGGCACGTGAGAACCAGCAGTGGCCTTGGTCACTACAGGAATAAGTATCAGGAAGAGCCTTTCTGCATCCCAGTCCCAGGCAGTAACTGTAAACATCAGGTGTTATCACTGCTATCACTGTCTGCAAAACACGGTGCTAACTTGAAAAAGTGCAGTCTTCAAGAAGAAACTGAGATGGAAAATAAAAATCACTGAACAGAGTTGGTTTCATTTAGCTCAAACCAGTACATCAGTGAAGATCCTTTTCTTCAGTGTTATGTGTTTTATTCCACGTTAGACCTTTCAAATGAAGGTATATGCTGGGCATCCTGGAGCTGTTGGCTGTGCTATGACCTCACTCAGATAACTGGGCTGTGGAATCTCCTCCCAGATGAGACCTCTCTGCCAAGGTAGCTTCTCCTGGAACACTTGTGTGGTTCTGCCAAAACATTCCGGTCCTGTTTTAGAAGAAGCAGTTAGCCCTTCTCTTTCATATTTTCTCTTAAAGTGAGAAATTCAAAGTCCTTTAACCATTTAACCATCTTGCTGTATCCTAGACTAGAGACATGTGAAAGGGCCAACCCAGCACTAGCTCATTTCTAATTAGCCTTGTTGCCATAGCAACAGGGGGGGATTATTAGCATGAGCATGGCAAACTGGTGGAACTGTGCAACTTCTTTTGCATCTGGGGAGTGTAAAAAGTGAATCCCACTTTGAATCATGCTTGCAAAGCTGATATTCAAAGCACAGTCATTGAACACTCAGGAAAATGACTGTTATTCCTCACATACAGTGTTTCACTATAAGAGGAAGATGGGGAAGAGGGGTGTTGCAGAGAAAGGTGGGGGTTTTTTTCCTTTTTTCATTTTCTGAGGCATTAAGATGATTGTTAAAATGCAAAGGAGTTAAAGAAATTCAGATACTTTATTTAAACTAGAAAAAAGAATATACAGGTAAGTGACCTTGAAGCAGTCAGTACTGGATGTGGACTATGCCTCCTTTATTTTCATAGACTCAAGAGTAGTGATATTCCCAAGGACTTTCTGATGAGCAACATGGAAATGCACAGAAAGCAGCTTCCATCCTTTATTGATATTTCCTTTTTACTACAATGAGCTGAAACGTGTGTATTTTTGATCCTGAATGTTGTCATGGTTACAGGGCTACTTGGATGCTGCTATTTGCACCCCAGGAAGGCTGCCTGTGTGGGTGCAGTTTGAGGCTGGGGATGGTGGGGATTGATTTGACCACAAGGGAACAGCCAAACCTAGAGCAAGGGTTCCTAGAGATGGATTTCAGCCCAGAAGGAAGAATGGAAATTATGTTATTGCACTCTTACAAATGCCTGCAAGGTAATGCTAGTAAAATATCTACCCATTCCTCAAGTATATCTAGCCTTGAATATTACTGTGTAAGCTACTTTTTCACACGGTGGGTTTGATTAAAAGCCTTGTTTCTGTGGATTCCAGGACTGAGGACTTTTTTACAGCATAGACTTCATTTTAAGCTGTAGTCCAGAACATTATACAAAGCGAAGCTGTATGAAGAAGAAAATACTGGTGCTGCTCTCCATAATGTCAGGTCTCTGTGCATCTCTTGGAGCATCTCCTGCCTGCCTGCAACATCAAGTGGTAAACGTGCTGTAGAAGCTGTTGACTTTTCACTGAAAAATGGCAAAAGAAATATTTTTGGCTGAACACCCCCCTACACACACTCTGCATCTTTTTTTCAGGTTTTTAGCCAGAGGGTTTTCTGATTCCTAAACCTATACAAAGGAAGTGCTAGGAAGAAAATTATTTTCTATCAAATGCAGACAGGCAGAAAACGCCAATTTTCTGAGAGGATTTTTCAATTAAAGGTTGCAATATTCTGTCAGAATCATCTCTATTCTTTTACCAACTACATAAAAATGTCATGTCTTAGGTCTTGCAGCACTTTCCTCCACTCTCACACAGTGCAAAAGAAGACTCACAGGACTAAACTTTTTGTTAGATTTAAAACCACTTTGGGGTGGAATTAGGACCCCTGTGACAGTGGTGTGGGTTGGAAACAAGTGGCTTTGTGCATTTTCACAAGAAGTTGATACATGGCCTTGTGCAAGCGACTGAAACACTTCCTATCCTTTTACACTATGTAGATTTTAAAGTTGTCTGGATGGAGATGTCTGTACCAGAGCGAGGACACTGTGTGGTCTGCAGACATGCTTTGTCTCCTTGATAACCTGGAGCAGGGTGGAAAGGCATAAATGAACAGGGGGCAAAACCGAATGAACGAACAAAACAGTATTTTCTGGAAGTTTAGATCTGAAGCAGCGACGTTACTCAGTGAATACACACCAATACTCAAGTACCATACCTTGACTCGTCACTTGAAATAGGGAAAACGGTGGGTGGAAGTAAATGGGAACAAGTGGGGTGCCCTGTTTTGATGGACAGGCTTAATTATGACTGTAAGATCAACAGATGGCAGCAGTGTGATGGTTCAGCCTCCCACTCCTAACTCACCTTGCCTGAGGTTACAGGCTTCTCTGTGTGCCTCGTACTTAACTGGTGCTTGGATATGAATCGGACAGATTTCCTGGTCACCCACGCTGCTTTGTTGTTGAAGGAGAATTGTGTGTAATAATTGGGCACAGTGATTTGTCACAGTCACTTAGATGAAAATCCAAATCTGGAGATGGTTAAAATAGCAGACATCCTGAATTCCTCTCTGAAGGGGGCACTGGACAGGTGAGAAATGTTTAGTGGGACAATGAAAATGGCTTTGCTCTACTCGATAACCTTTTGATGACTCGACACGTAGCAGCAGGTGAAAGAACAAGCACTGTTTGCTGCCACCAAGAGTTTTGCACTTTGGCTTTTCACATCGCAGCTGCAGCCCTAGAATGAGAAGAGCCCAATGGAGGAAAGTCACAAGTGGCTTTTTTGTTCCGTTGTGCTGGGAAAGTTCTTGTGGTGGCAGCAGGTGGGGTGTGACTGCGGACCTCGGGTCTCCATTTCCATCCCTCCTGCGGACAGGGCTTTGTAGCACAGCCTAAACTTGGGCCAACCACTTCCCTCCCAGATCTGTCTTTGTACCCTTCCCTGCGTGAAAGGTGTTTTGCTGCAAAGGGTTGTTATCGGTGCAGGGATCAGTGAATAGGGTGAGGGGATGCAAGTGATAGGTTGCCTTTGCAGATAATTGAAAGCATGTCAGAAATAGAAGTGGTATTTAAATCGAGAATCTTTGTGATTATTCTTCTACCTGGTGAGCCTGGGAGTTACGGCAGGCTGTCACATGGTGGGGAATTAACAATTCTGATGAGAAACGCTGCCAATTTGAATTGCTTATTTGGAGACCAGGGTAGGAGGGGTGTCCATTAGCCTGTCTCGGGGATTTCCTATGCCTGCTCCTGGATTGTTGTTAAAGGAGCAAAGAAGCTGAAGAAACGCATTCACAGTGCAAACGCTGGTATATGCCACCCAAAAGACCTATTTATTTTTTTCTTGAGCTGATCTTATTATTGCAAAGTGCTATCAGAATAGCTTATAGTGCTCTGTGCGTGGGGCTGCTGGTAGGATGGTAATAAGGACAAGAGCTTGGAGGACTTTCTTGGAGGGCTGTGGCTTGCATGAGGACCAGGAAGCACTTTTTTCTCTGTGGTCACAGGGTGAATCCCCTTCTCCATGGTCCTCACAAGTAAGCTGCCACAGGGGAAAAAAATAGCATCTGAGCATTGTACTGCAAAACATCAGCCTAGGAGATCTCTTGGGACTCCCATTTCCAACAGGCGTCTTTCACAGTTACCTTAAAGGCCTTGTTGGAGGTAACAAGATCATATACTCAACTAGGGGAGTCATGGAAGCATGTCCCACTGCCCTCCTTCAGGCACAGCAAAGCCAGTAATGAGGGAAGCTCCTGCCCAGTCTTTCCATCTTTCCCAGGACAGAAATTGTTGTTTCCCTGCCCCGACACCTCCACCTTGCAGCCAGTGCGAGGATGCCTGGGAAGCTACTGAGGAAAGGATGTGTGTGTGAGCGCTTCACTGTGGAAACTCAAAGCTTCTCCAAAATGGATGAATTCCTTGATTCAGCATGTTGTGTTGTTGTACATGTACTGTG
>NW_009695055.1:114256-174787 GCF_000703405.1 Apaloderma vittatum | reverse complement strand
AAGAGCGTCTCTGGACCACTTCTAAGGACTAGCGCATGAGAAAGAGTTGTGTGGAACGGGCTCATCTGTGCAGCCCTCAAAGCCCTGTTGCCCAACATTTAAAAAATTGCCTGAGGGAATTTTATGTGCAATTCCAATTAATTAAAATTAACAAATATCAATGAGCATCTAAATCCCTTATGTGATTTTTGAGAACTACAACAACTATTACAATTCTGCCAGAGAAAGGTCTATTCTGTATCACTCTCTTGAGTTCAAAATTTCCCTTGGGTTTGCTTGCACATTCCTTACAAGAGACTGAAGATTTCTCTGGAACAGCCCCCGCTCTTTTATAGTGCTGCAGTCACACAAAATAAATACGAAGTAAGCTGATTATATTCCAGGAGCTACTAGATACCACATGTCAGATCCAAAGTGAACTGACCTTTCCACTCCCAGGTGGACAGCTCTGACCTTTCGTGATGCTGATGAGAAGCGTGGAAGAAATCATGATTAGGGGAAAATCGTGCTTTATTAACGTAGGCAGAGCACAAAGAACTCATAATCTAAGGATCTGCCTCTAGGTGGTGGGACACAAGAAAGGAAACCAAGATGTATGTCCGTGTTGAGCTCTCATTATAACACTAATGGGAACAGGACAGCAGAGCTAAGAGGACAGCAGAGATGTGTGATGGGGAATTATGCTTTGCTGTAGAGGCTTTCTTGCAGTGACAGTTATAGCAACAGCAAACCAGGTTCCTACGAGCTCAAAGCCTCTTTATAATGCCATTTTACAGAAGTGGTATTATTTGGTAGAGGAAGGTGGGAAGTCCTGGTAACTGCGGTAACACCCAGTTGAGTTTGGTAGGTCTAGCATTGCTACAAGGTACCAAGGAGCTGTTAATGAGTAGGGATATTTTTTGGGGCATCTGTTTTTGTCATGGTAGCTGCACGGCACAGACAATCCCCTTTGCGGATTTGAGGGGAGGAGGGGAGCAAAAAGGGTTTTTCTTGTACAGCAAATATAGCTTCAGAAAGTGAGGAGGCTGGTGGGAGGGGAGGAAGGGGGGGTAGCAAGCAAGCACATATTATATTCCAACTGTTTCCAGGGTGACATTTCTTAATCACAACTCTTGGGGGAAAACGCTTCATTGCAAAAGCTGGAGGAGGCGGGATGGCTTTGTGGATGCAGCCGGAGAGGGATCGCTCTCCCAGCACCTGTGGCTCACCATCCGGAGGACTTGGAAGCAGGGACCAGCTTAACTCATGAGGCTGTAATGCAAGCAAGCCCTGGGCAAGGAATTGGAATGCATAGCAGTCATAATCTCCTTCCTTTTATTTCAAGGATGAACATTTATAAATAAATATGATATCATCACACTAGATAGGAAGTCTAAATATCTCTGTTTCTTGGCAGGAATGAGAAGGAGAGGGATGTGTGTAGAAAGGAGACCATAAGATGTACATAGCAAAGCATAGTCCAGTAGCTGAAAGCAGCCTGTAGTTAATGAATTAGGTCACCGGGTCTTTGATTCCACATTGTCTCTCTCTTTACTCTCAGTCATGGAGTTGTAGCGTGTAAGCGAGCTCTGAACAGATGGAGACCTGCCCTTTCATCACTGGGGCTGGTTGCACACTGTCCAGAAGAAACCAGCGCTTTGCTAGCAGCAAGTCTCCCAAATCAATCAGAGGCACATTATTCATTTTACAAAGCGGCACCGTGTTCACCTGAATCGTTTCCAAATGTCTGTGGTTCCCTGTGTTGTTTTAGGCAGTGTACCACTTGCCATCATGCTGCCACAGATGGCAATAGCTCTTGGGGGCTTTACTACGAGACGTGGGCAGGGGAGGCGAGGGCTGTGACAAGTACATGAGGTTTTCATGCTTAGGGACTTTCCTTTAGTTCCTGCAGCGCAAAGAGCTGTGCTCTGGGTTTCAGTCCCAGCCCTCCTGCAGGTTCTGTGAGTTTAGGCAAGTTGCTTCCTCTGCCAATGTCTCAGGTGCAATAAATGCTCTTTTTCTTATATTGCTGACCACTGGTAGCTGGATGATTGAAGCTTTCTGTAGGCAAGATGGCATGGTGCTGTAGGTTGAATGGTGCTGCTTCTGCAGAGCTTATTAGGAGCATGAGGTACCCTGAATAACACGACTCTTTGCAGCTGCCCAGCAGCCCTAGACTGCATCTGAAGCAAGTATAGTTAGATGTGTGTGATTTCCAAAGCAATTACTGCATCTTTATACTCCTGAAAAAACTCTCATTCGTTCTTTTTGTGTGTGTGCGTGACTGAAGTTGCACAGCTCTGTGCTCTCTGTAGGACTCCGTGGAGCTCACTAATGGTCTGCTCTCCCCTGATTCCTACTTGCTCTAATTGCAGGCGTTGTTACATCGGGTTGCAAACTTTGTGGTGCGCTGTTCATTCTGTCCGGGTGCACCGTTGGGAGTACAAAGGGACTCTAGCATTTTGTTTGCAATATAGCACTGATCCGTGCTTCTGATATACAGAAACTCCTGAGGAAAAGTCCTGATGAGTGCAGAAAAGCCTCTATATGGGACACCTCCAGAAACACACAGTGTAAAAGGGCCTGTATCATCTTTATCTCTCCCTTCTAGCCTGGGAAACAGGATGATTCTTTAAAGATGACATTTGTTTCAGATTACATCCTTAGTGCTCTGTCATTTCTGTGGTGTCTAAAGAATGAAGAGGAGAAATTATAGATAACCCACAGATCCTCCTCCATGCACTAAGATTTACAGCTTTTGCCCAAATAGAGCAGCTTAACAGCGATACCTCAGCCAAAGACTTGGCTATCGAGCTTCGGTAAAATGCAGTTCCCCTGCACCAGCCCGTTGCACAGGGGAGAGCAGCTGCTGCTGTCGAATGTGTCCCCTTCCTGCTCCGATTCCACATCTGCAGAGCTGGCAGCAGTGTCCTTCGGTGTGTCACAGTGACTGGCCACACTGTGGGGCCACACAGGGCTTAAATGCTCTGACAGAGAAGTGAAAAGCTGGGAGGCACCAGTGCTGTGGACCTCTGCTACATGTTTGTATAAAATTACTTTGTGGAACTGCGAAAGTGGTTTTGGAGCTCTAGGAGAGGATCAAAGGTACACCTGACAGAGTGCCTCTAGGCCAGGCAGTACTTGGACTACCTGGAGCTCCTCATTGCCCATCAATTTCTTCTTTAAGCTAACTGGTGCCAGTCTTCTCATTCTCCTCTCTCCAGCTGTAACCATTTCTGTGTCCCATCCTGAAAGCTTTCTTTTTCTTCTTTGAGCTTTCCCCAAGAATGGATCAGTATCAAATTTCCGTTTTATTCATAAACTCTGCCAATCTTAGTTCATTCCTCTTAACTGAAACCAAAAGAATTTTGCTTTCCCATCCAGTAAGGATTCAAACAACCTTTCATGTAAAATTACATAACGATGTTTTGTATTATAATGACTTTTTCTTTCAACAGTATTTTGAGGGAGTTCAGGTTATTTGTGCAAGGTCTACATGTGCAAATGAAGAAAACATCTCCTTATAGACTTTTCACAGGTGTCTTTCTCCATTCAGTTTTCAGTCCTTGTGAAATCCAGCCCATTTAATACATACAGACTGCTAATGCGCAAGAACAAGAGAGTCAGACAGGGCGGGATTTTGCATGATTGTGTGATTCGATCCAACACAGCAATTCCTATTTCTCTCCAAGATGAAGCATGAGTAGCAATTAAGGAATGAGAAGAAGTGACGTGAATATCTGTATTGATTACAGAAACTAGTGACAGAAAGACACTGGTAATTCTGGTGATTTTTTAGGTTTGTCTCTTTTGTGCATAAACTTCCCCCTTCCCAGCTGGAAGCAGGCAGCCTGCTACAGTAGGATGTGATGCAAGGACTGGAAATTGATATTTCTTTTCTTGAGTCAGTTACTCCAGTTCAAAGCTTTGATTCCTTTGAGTGTTAGAAAGGCCAAGATCAGCCACCCTAAAGCACAGCCCACATGTTTGTTTATCTCGCGTGTTAGCAAAGCAGCCTGGGAAGCACTGAGCCAGATGGTAATGATGGGATCTTTGCAAGGCTGTTTGAATTGCAGCAATTGGTGCTGCTGCTTTTTGAGTTTTTTTCCTCCTAAATCAGCATCCTTTTATCTTCCTCATTTCACGTTTGTTTTCTGCGCATCTTGGGTTCGATGCCAGGGATTAAAAATGAGAGTTGATTCATATATCAATATTAAACTGCATAATCACCTCAATCATTATTTGACTTCATCCGGAGCATTCATAATGTTTTGGGAACTTTGAGTGGAAGAAAACTTTGTCGTGTATACGAGCATTTGACTATCGATAACCAGATTTTCTGATTTAGGTTGCATCCCGTGTGTCTGGCTTTTCACATTAGATAATCTTCTTACAGTATATTTTCAACAATTTTTTTAATACTTATAATTTATTTGGTTTTCCATTCAGTGAGAAAATAACACGACAGCACAATCTTTGGCAATAATCTGGGAAGGGTATTATATTCCCAAACAACAGTAGACCTACTGCAACTTTAATGCATTACCAGTAATTTCTGCTTCCTCTAGCGAGGCTTAGAGAAACATAAGGTGCTTTAATAACAAACAGGGATCCACCCACAACTCTGATTTATGTTTATGACTCAGCAAAGAACGTAAACTGAGACTAGGGCACAGAGTGTTTCTATAAGTAGTTATAAATCAACCATTCACCAGGGGGGTGGGGGGAAAGAAAAGAGTGCTAGCAGCCTTCACTGTATAAGAAAGAGAACATTTTGGGGGTTGCAGGTGGCAAAGTCTTCTTTCAGGGGAGTCAGTGAAGGGGTCGGTCAGGGTTCATCACGGAGAGATTCATAGTGTTTCCATGGGCGAGCTGACCCAGGACAGGGCTGTTTCATAGAATCATAGAATAGTTTCAGCTGGATCATCCAGTCCAGCCTTTGGTCCAGCCCTATCAACCTACTAAACTATGTCCCCCAGTGCAACATCTAGTCATCTCTTAAGAATTTCTAGGGATGGTGACTCAACCACCTCCCTGGGCAGCCTGATGCCATCATCATCTACCTGAGCTGTCCCTACCTGAGCATGTCAAGCCCATCTGATGGAATCAAACCCATCATCAAGAGGCCAGCTGGAGGGTGGGACAGAGCTTCGGGAAATCAAGTTGCAGATCTGAATTTGTAGCATTTGATGCTCATACTCAAGTTGTTCTGAGTGCACGGCTTACGTCCTAACCTGGCTCCAGGAGAGCCTCTGTCCCTTTTGTGCCGCACTGGGCAGCAGCAGAACCCAGCTCGTGGGAGCCCACAGTCCTCACTAGACTGAGTGTCGCCCGCGGGCGCTCCGAGCCAAAGCGCCGCATCCATTTGCAAGCTGCTGCTCATGAATTTCCAGCTGAAGGGTGTGCAGGGTTTTCAGTGCCACGCTGATTGACGGGTTTATCTTCCAGTCCATTTACTTACTTAATTATCCCACAGTGAGCAAGAAGTCATTTCTTATAAATATGGTAATCAGCCGATCAGGATGACAACGGAAGCACGTTCTTGTACAGTCTGTGGAAAAAGCCAATGTTCCCCAGTTTCAGTTTGCGTTAGGCTTCCCCCATCAGCAGTCAGTATATTAAGAAACAGCATCTGGTGATCTTAAAACATCAGCGCCCAAATGTCTGGCATCAGCCAGACCTGCTTTGAGGTGTCCTCACTCGAGTGTTGTCCCTGTAGCATATCTTCACATTTTTGTGCGTACTGGAAAAGGACAAAGCTTGTGCTTCCTTCAACTTCTCTGAGTTGCTTCTGGGATGTTAAAGCTTTTCATCTGACAACTCCAGCTCCCATGTAAAGGAGACAGACACCTCACTGATGGGGGGAGATTTTTTCTGCTCGATGCCAAACATTGCCGAGTTATTTTTGTAAATGAAGTTCCACCAAAACCTACAGTTTGTAGCTGCTGCTTTTCCGTGGTGTAAATAGTACCTCACTGGTTTAAAAGACCAAAGCAAGTGTCTGATGTAAAAGAAGCCACGTAGGCACGCATGGAAATTACCATGAAGAGCCTGAAGTCCCTGTTTCTAGTTTGGTAGGCATTTTCAGCAGACTGAAACCTGCTTTAGAAACCTGTATGGGAGTGCGACAGGCTGCAGAGCTGCTCCTGCCCCTCCACAGCAGCTCCATGTGCCAGCAAACCCCCTCGAGCTGTGCCGCCCGCTCCTGCCTGGGTGATCCCGCGAGTGCGGGTGTGCACGTACAGCACGCGGACGCTTTGCTAACCCTGTCTGTCGGTGTCATTTCCGTGTGGGTGGCACCGGTGACTGTGCATATGTTTGCCGGGTGTAGGTGTGCCGAGGGCTATCTGCACACACGCTTCCCAGTACATCGGTGCTGTGAATGGAGGGAGCTGGCTCACCCTTCTTCCTCAGATTTTCCTCATTTTGAATTTCTGGAATCTATTCTCTCAGCACCTGTGCTATGATATTTCCTTGAGAGGTACATTATCCAAAATAACAAAATTGAGGTGAACAAGGCAGGGAGAGAAACGCATGTGACTCCATTAGCATTCATTTATGCCAAGGCTCTGCGAAACCCATACGAGAGTCTGTGTTGTTTGGAGTTTATTTAAATTAATCACTATAATTACGTTTTGCTCTTTATCAAAATGCTCCTATAGAGACTGTCCAGCTAGAACATAAAAGGAATTTCAGAAATAGTAGTATTTCAATAGCCTCTTTAAAGACATTCAGGAGCATCACGTAAAACACAGTGGGCACTGGGCGAAATAATTCTGCTGGGAGTTCGGATGGATGCCGAGTTCTGTTGATTTCCTCATTTTTCAAGGCTGGAGGCTTCTGCATGTGAATGAGTCCTTTGTTTTTCCAAAGCTTCTGGTACAGAAATATATCTGCTGCAACAACTGCTTATTTCCTATGCTGGAAACAAAGGCTCTGTTAGTGAAGGCAGATCGTTCTGCTCGTGTGGACAACTTCATGTCACACAAAGCAGAGCAAGAGGAAGGTGACAGACAGCCACCTCAGAGACAACGTCCTCTGGTGTGCAAAACCTTGGAGCAGAAATAGGTGAGAACAGAGGTTGTCACCCAGTACAGCAAGGTCAGCTCCATGCAGAGAACAACGGGAACAGTAGCTCTGATGTATTAATTTCCTTATTCTCATGTCTGGCAAGGATCTTATGTGAACTGGCTACACTCTTTTGAAAATTTCATTATAGCATTTCTTATCTTAAATTGAACAACTGTTTGTTTTGTTTTGTTTTTAAATACGTATTTCCCTAATTCTTTGCACTCAATTGCATGGGTTAATCCCACAAGACCTGGTTGGATGTCTTTTGTTAACTAGTCTGCCTGTCCCACATATGTTTTAAGAACCCTTTGGGACAAAATACAGGCCTTCAAGACTCCATTCTCTGATATTTTTTAATTGCTCCTGATTAACATGGCACTGTGCAATATACATATATGCTGTATTGAATGATTTTCTTTGTCTTCTGAAATCTGAAAGGAGGAATGAGCTCCTTCAACTGTGTTTAGGAATCTAGATAATTCATTTTGGCTCTTCTCTCTGAAGACTGGTGAATTGATCTATCTTTCTGTTGTGACAATTCCTGTGACATTGAAGAGTTTCATTGATTTCCCAAGAGTTGGTTTGGTGTTTAGCCAAAAGTTCAGAAACCGTATTGCTTTAATGTTGATTTAAAGAACGTTCAGAGCAGCTAGAGTTAATTCCTAACATCCTTGTGCTAACTAACCCTGAATAAAATGCTGTTATCTATAGGGAAAAAGGAAATGAATACCTTCTTGAAATAATGATCTTATTACTACTTATCTTGTTACGTTGTGGTGAGGTTCTCCTTGTTAAGCCACCTGCACTTTGAGAGGTTTATAGACAAAAGCAGCATTATTAATTAATGCAACTTTGCAAGCTTTCTGTGAGCTATTACAATATTTTATTGTTATGGCTACTATTATTATCAAATAGGCTGTTTGGGAGTTTTGAAAATGTGCTAGTATCTTTCTTTTGTACTAGATATCCTTCAGTGCCTTTCTTCAAATTATAAATGCAGCTGTTACTATTAAATTCTGGATGGAAAGCAATAGCCCATAAAACCTATCAGCAGGTTATTTTATATTGGTATTGCTTAAATTATACAAGGAGCAAAATGGAAGTATGATGAAGGTGCTACTATCAACAGCAGACGTAAATTTGTTATGCTTGACTGTGACTCTGGGATGCTGGTCACCTAGACAGTGAGACAGAGTAGAGCATCCTTTGGGCTCCCATAACTGATTTCTAGGTGTCCAGACAATTGCTCTAATGAACCTGCAATCTCTGGCATCAAGAGTCATTGCCCTCGTCAAGGGTGGCTTGGGCAAAAAATGAATCCATGTGATAAGGATTTTTTTTGCTTGGTGTGAGGAAGATGCAAGTCTTCTGGGCACTGTTTTTTTGCAGTGTAACTCCACATTATGCCCTGTTAAGAGGCCACAAAGTTGCAGGCATCACTGCAACTCCTCTCTGATGCAAGGTATTAGAGAACAGCGCTGAGGCCCTATACCTACTCTGGCATTTAAGTGAATGTTTAAGCACTTTGTCATCCCAAAAGTGAAAGTGAAATCCATAAAACTGTCTAGGAAGTGACTAAAGTTCCCCAACTCTTATCTGCGGAGATGAAATGAAGACCTGCGTTAGGATCATGGTCCATTCTCATTGCCCAGAGCCTGTGCCTAGAGCCACACGAGAGATGAGTTTCCAGTCGCCGTCGCGTCTGGCCGTGTCCATGGCTGCACTGCCCAGGGACGCTGTCACAGCTGGCAGGAAGGGCTGTACAGGGAAGCAAATGGTAGGGAATGTCTTTCAGAGAAAATAGAGGACTTGGCATCAAAAAAATTGCTACTACCTCTGTTTTCAACACTGTTCATAAAATGTTCGTGGATACAGACTAGTGTTTTCCTTGCACTGTAAAGTTATGTCACACCTGGACCCCGAGACTAGCAGGGAATCTCTCTGTGCTACTGCAGATTTTGGGGGTTTTGATCACATCCTGTCTCGGTTGTCACAGAATCATAGAATGTTTGGGCTTGGAAGTGACCTCTAGAGATCATCTAGTCCAACCCCTCTGCCAGAGCAGGGTCACCCAGGGCAGCCACACAGGTCCTACTCTTCAGAGTCCTCATCCATCCAACTGTTTCCTACGCAAGAACAATTCCCCACTTTTGAACTTTGATCATCACTCTTGTTCTTCCAATGTAACCATGTGCTTTCAGAGACGGGGAGTGAGGACCAGGGCAAGGCACCCTACACCAAAGCAAGACACAGGGCATCTAAGTCCTCTTTCTAACTCTGCTGCAAACATACATTTTTCTTTGTTTCCTCTCTGCTATTTACTCCTTGTGTGTATTAAGGCTGAAAACGATAAGGGCAGAATCTCTGTGCTTGGACATGGGTATCCAGGTTCTAGCACAAGAGGCCCCAAGTTTGCTTTGGGACTTTATGTGTTTCAGAGGGGAATGGATGGATTTTCTCTCCTTTCTGAGAAGGCTATGGCTCTTTGTTCACAGCAGTTCTTCCTCAAATATTTTTATATCCCAAGTTGCACCTAGGAGCTGGTTTTTGTCATTGTTACGTTTATTGATTCCCCCCCTCCCCTTTTGTTTTTGAGCAAAGCAGCTTGTGGCCAAATAAGCTCCAACCTCACTAGAATTGCCACACAACAGTTCCTATAATGATCCAGGCTAAAATAGTCACCTAATTTCAGAAGCCTGCCCTATCTGCTGGTGCTGGTGAGCACAAATTCCTCCACATCAAGCACAGGGGTGAAAAGCCCCATAGGTTAACGGTGAGCAGGAAAAATCAATGAGAAAGGTAATGGGAGAGGGTTTCCTTTTTTCAGCCTTCGGGATCTCTTGTCTGTTGCTGTGAAATCCTTCCTTCCAAGGCACTGTTTGCAGGATAACGACCCTCTTTGTCATCCTAATGAACCAGGCTGTAGAGACTGATCTGCTCCACTCCTGGACCCAGGGGTGAGAGCCCAGATTGGGAAGCGATGGATCAGAGGCAGAGGAGTTTAAGCCCTTTCTCTAGAGGAGTTTGCCACCTACTGATTCACAGGCTCGCTCCTGCCAAGAGGAGTTGAGGGGGAAAGCCAAGAATTTAGGAGGGGGTGGGAATTGCCCTTGGAGACCCCAGCCAGGACCCCCGGGGCGGGGTTGGTGAACAGGCGATGGGGGGGATGCGGTCCCCAGCTGTTGAGCTCCAACTGGGAGAAGGGGAAGGAGCTGGGCGGCAGCGCCTTGGTGTGTGCGTGCGTGTGTGTGTGGTGTGTGGCGGGGGAGGGATGTGGATGAGGAGCGGGCTCTCTTTCTTTCTTTCTCCCGGGGCTCAGATAATCCTACTGCCAGGCGGTGTTGAGCAGCAGTCTCAGCGCTGGATTCCGAGCGAGGGGGACGCGCAATCCTGAAGGCGCAGCGGAGGGGAGGCGAGAGAGGCGGCAGCTAAAGAGAGCAGAGCGGGGGAAAAATCAAATCTATGCTTGGAACTGGGCTTCTTTTTCGCCAATGCAAAAGGGAATATGCAGCACATTTTTGCCTTCTTCTGCACCAGTTTCCTAGGGGCGGTGTTAGGGGCCAATTTCCCCAACAATATCCAGATAGGTGAGTGCAAGAGCTCGGGGCCGTTCGGGAGTCGTGTTTCCTGGCAAGTGGGTACAGATGGGGGACAACTGACCCATTCCTTTGCTTGGAAAAGCAAAATGTGTGCGTGTGTGCCTATGTGTGAGAGCGAGCGAGGGGGTGAGCGGCGAGGGCTGGATTTGTGCATTGAGACCAGCTTTGCAAGAGCGGAGATGTATCAGTTTGGCTTTGGGGGAGGGGAAGATTGGGAATAAATGCCTGCACACACACCAACACGGAGGGAGAAAAGTGCCTGTGAAATGGAGGAAGCACAACCAAGAAAAGATAGCTGTTTCTTGCTCTGGGGAATGCCTGGGTTGCCATTGTGCGTTGCTGCATTTGCAAAATCAGTGGTTGCATTATCCATTTTTGTGAGGATGCTCTCATCTGTAGGTAACTGGGACGAGAGGTAACAAACAGGCGCTTTCTGTTGTTGTTGCTAAAGAATAAGGGCAGAGCTATTGGAGGAAGATTTTGCATTGAAATCTCTTTGCATTTCATGCCACTTGCTTCCCCTGCTCACCAGCAGTGCCTGTTTGATTCCTTTTTCTCTTCCTGTAACTTCTCAGTGCTCCTCTCCCTCCCTCAGCAGCTTTATTATTACTCTCCCACTGATCTTTATTGATGATGGTTTGTAACCTAGCCCCACATTCTCTTCCCCTGCATGTCGGTTTTCTTTCCCGCCTCCCTTCTCTTTACAATGCCAATCAATTGCTAATCCACCAAGTTCACGCAACTCCTGCCGGAGTCCAGCTGCACAATCGATGCTTTTATTGCTGTTGATGCTGCATCGCTGTCTTCTTCCCTTCCTGCCTCCTCTTTACCCCAAATCCATGCAACACCCCAGATTTTTTCCCTTTTGACAAGCATCTAAATAACTTAATTCAGCTAGTAACATCTTTTTCCTCTGACACCCATGATTAGATTCAGGGAGAGTGGGGGATATTCATGCACAAATAGCCCCTTCCACATGACGAGGAGATGCTCTCTACAGTAAAGATGTGCAAAGTGCCGATAGTAGCAGGTGCTTGCACATTTCTTTTCCTCTAAGCCATCTGCCTTGGAGGGTGTGCATTGATATTTTCTGCTTCTTTATTTCAATTCTGCCTTGTCAAGTGCTTTGTTTCCCTACTCATAAAATGCCAATAACAGTGCTCCCTTTAAATGCATGTAGATTACAAGACAGTTTGAACTTAGTAGCATCTTTCTGGAGGCTGTGAAAAGGTTGCTGCCGCAAGCCCAGTTTCCTGCTAAGTGAGCAGCAGGAAACTTTTCCTAGGGCCAGGTTATGGCAGCACTTTGTTCCAGGTCGATGGTGAGAGAAAGGCTCTGGCCCTGGGTCCAGCCTGGTCCCAGTTCCCATCTGAATTATATCACCCTGTGACTCTGGGCTTGTCTGTTGTTCTGCTCAAACTGATCCCTTTCAATTTCCTGCCCTCTTTGAGTTTGGCCACTGTCACCTGTTACAATTTAAGAGTTTTTTTCATGCAGCAAACTCCCAGGAGCAGCAGGTTTTTGGCTGTGGGTCCCATTCGACTCTGGTCGAGCCAGCGGTGCGCTGCTGGCCCAGGCTCAGCCCAGACCCCAGAGTCCCATAGTGGGGGGACCCCTGCACCCCTTCTGCAGCAAACCCTTCCTCTTAGTCATTAGGGTTTAAACTGAGCCAAATTATGATGACGGGAGGAAGAAGACTCTCATTCCTCCTTTAAAAAGGTAACATTGGCAACACTTTGATTTCTCTTTCTTAAAACTTATGGGGCTGAGGAGGTTGAGCCAAACCTTGTGGTTTGTCCCAGGCCCAGGGATGCATCAGGACTCCTATCGGTGATCCAGGTGTTACATAAGGCAAGGCTGTAGAGTTTTTCTGCTCCCAGACTGTCTGTAGTGGGCACAAACCCCCCCTATGTCTTGCATGCTGGAGGCTTTTGGAGTGTAGAGGCACTCTGTGGGCTGGGGAGCTGTAGCCTCTGCTGGCAGGAATATTATGGACTGAAGAGGTTGCTAATACTGGTGTGCTTAAGACCTTTGTTCTTGTTGTTCTCTTTTTCTCCCCAGGGGGGTTATTTCCTAATCAACAGTCCCAGGAACATGCAGCTTTTAGGTTTGCGTTGTCTCAGCTCACGGAACCCCCTAAGCTTCTTCCCCAGATCGACATTGTGAACATTAGCGACAGCTTTGAAATGACATACACCTGTAAGTAGCAGTGGTTGCCTTACCTTCTCTTACTTTAGTTTCTTTTTTCCTGACTGGGATTTTTTTGTGTCTGAAATATGGGACATCTTGCTCCAAATGTGCAACTGGCCTTGAAAGTTCATTCAAGAAAACCCCAAATGCATGGGCAAATGATTTCTGGATTATTTTGGTTTGTGCTAAGACATAGGGGTGAGGTAGTGCTGCAGTTATTCAGCATGTCTTGCATTTTCTCTTTCATTGCTTCCAAAGGGGTATAAACCCCCCACCAAATCATTTCCTCTTATTTCTCTAACCTCCACCCAACTCATTATGCTGAGGTTTCCTTCCCATATTTCCTATAGCCATGCTGTACAACAAAGACACCCCTTTACACCCACGGGGCACACAGAAGTCTCTGTTTAGTGTGAACAACTTATTCTTCAGCCCCAATTTAGCCATCTGTCCTTGTCATTTAAGAAAGACCCAGTGGAAAACAGCAGCTTGTTAAGAGTGGTTTCCAGATCCACGATAAGGGACAGGCCTAGTAGTGACAGAGGTAAAGG
This sequence comes from Apaloderma vittatum, assembly GCF_000703405.1. Lineage (NCBI taxonomy): Eukaryota > Metazoa > Chordata > Aves > Trogoniformes > Trogonidae > Apaloderma > Apaloderma vittatum. The sequence goes on along the minus strand of NW_009695055.1, from coordinate 161,397 downwards.
AGTTCTAGTGTCAAGAACTGGTGAAATCATTGGCTCCAAAAGCAAGTATTAAAGATGGAATTTGCACTGCAGAGTCGATCCTCAGGCGTATTGTCACCCTGCTACAGCACAGCACATGAGCTCTGCTGCTCTTGTTATATGATAGAGTTGGGAAAAGAAAAACGCGGCTTGCCAGGTAATGCCAAGATTAGCAGCAACGCATTAGACCAGGAGGGAACCAGAGGAAAACTAAAAACCGTAACACAGCCCTGTGGTTGCAGTCTGGACTGTTGCAGCATTTGCTTCTCTCGGAGCGTTGCTGTGCACGAGGGGCTCGCGCTGCTCAAAGAATTTCTCGGTTCGACCTGGTGTCAGGCTCTGCGTTCACTCTCTGAGCCTGTGTGTGTGTATAAGGGCTGTCAGGAGGGACGGGAGGAGCCCTTCTCTTTGTAGAGCCGGTTGGATTGCTGTTGGCTCATGTCCGTAGTATCCTTTTGATTCACTGAAACATCCTCTCTGCAGTTTAGTCATGTGGAGAGTGGGGTAGAGGTGGACACAAACTGTTCTCTCAGCTAAGAAATACACAGAAGGGAAAAATGCTTTCCTGCAAAAAGAACCAGGAATGTACAGGAGGAGAATTAATCAGGCTTTTTGAAGGAAAAAGAAAAAACAAACACCCAGAAAAAAGTTGTGATTTTTTCTGTTGGAGGATTTGCAAATGGAAGATTGCAGGAATTTCCTGGCCAGTGTGACATAGGGGAGAGAAGTAACAATTTGGCCACACAGTCACCAGAGTATCTAATGACACATCTAAAGATTTTCTATTTCCCTTAGTATCCCTCTTATTTGCCAACTACAAGGCTTCTGTCAAGAAAGAGAAACTATTTCAGCTCAATCCAATGGCACTTCCTTGGCAAGAAAACAAGACAAACAGAAGCAAAAAAGGCAGACCTTGTATCTGTCCAGGGAAAGTGTTACCCACCTGGGGCAGAGTTGCTGACTGTGGCTGAGGGTGAGCTATTTCAGTGCTTATAGCAGGAAGAAAGCAGAAACTGCAGGAATATCGCTATAATAAATTCTCCATCTGCGCGTAGTTTTCCCTCCCTCTCTACGCCTGCCACTAATGGCTTTGTTTGCGGCATTAATGTTGATAGCAAGACCACAGTACTAGTTATGCTTCAGAAATCTGTCATTAGTACCACGGGGGCGGAGGTGGTCTCACAAAAGCTGAATGGAAGCAAGACAACCTCCCAAAGGGTGTTCTATTTGAGCTCTATGTAGGGCACACTGTCCTAGATCAGACCAGCAGAGCACTCCACACAGTCCAACTTCGCTTGTCCTCATTTTTCTTTTCTTATAATTAAAAACTTCCTAAGTTCTTCCAGACTATGGAAGGCAGCATTTGTTTTGCAAGCACAAAAGAAGGTGTTATTCCATGTACCCTAGGGGTAAAAAACCCAACCACCTAACCCAAAAAAATCAGGCTTTTAGGAGACCTGGTTTTAGTACTCTAGGGCTGGAATGAAACTTTTGCTAGGAATTCTCTCCCTCCCTCCGCAAATTCCCTGCTTGTTTGCCAAGACTAGCTATCAGCAGCAAGATCTGTTTGTCTGCAGAGAATAAAAGCCCTGCCCACACAGTGGTCCTTATCTTCTGAGAAAAGACTGGCCGTGCTACCAGTTAGAAGTACCAGGTTTTGTTCCCATGGAGATAGAGAACACAGTGTTTCCCTGTCATTGGTATTGCCTGTTTCTCTGACCATTAAGTCCAGGATGTTTGGACCCTGTAACCTGGTGCTGTACTTATCAAGGTCTCCGATAGAACACCTGAGGAAGACTAATAGGTCCCAGCCCCACGGCAAGTCCTGCCTCGTGCTAAGAACCAGCCTCATGTGCTAAATGTAGTCCTTCTGGCAAGTGCCTGAAGCAGCAACATTCAAAATGCAAAGTATATATTAAGAATCAGTGGTGACGGCAGAAGTAAAAAACCTTGCTGGGCAGCTTGGGGGGCGATGATGAAGTGGCGAGATGAGCTGCAGCAAAATGACAGCGCCGTGTCTAAGGAGTTTGTATGCAAAGCATATCACAGCATCAGCTGTGACACCGTCTACCTCTGCCTGACATATATCTGCTTACTAGTTAGGATGAGCAAGCTTTAGTGTGACAGCGGGTGAATTTATAGTAGGAGATGCACCCATTTGTGCGCAGGTGACAGTGATGAGGAGCTGTTAATGATGTGCTAGTGATGATTGTAAATTTGTAACAATAATACCCATGAAAGTGATAAATCTGTAAAATATCAGGAGGGCCCTGTTATTGCCGTGACAGCCCAGCAATAACTTTTGCATTTCTGATGCTTCCAGTTGTGGACTTTTTATCACTATGTAGTGATTGTGAATTTCTCTGTGTGTGGCAGCATCAATCTCCAGGTCCTGCGATCCCTGCACATAACACATCAGTCAATTATGGTTTTAAGCAAATCCTAATCACCAGGAAAATAAAAATAGATAGTAGATACAACGTGCGGTAACCTCATCTTTCCCGTGTGTGGTTGATGCTAATGTTGTTGCAACACTGAAACTTGGGCACATTTCAGTAACTGAAATAAATTCTTGAATCTGTTCCATCCCACAGAATAGATGGCAGTGAGCAGGCTCTGCGTTTGCAGCTGGGTGCGGGGTGTATGAAAATATACACCTGCTGCTTTGAGGGTTCTTAGCTGAGGGTTAGGAGACTTTATATTTTTATGCTATTTCTTATGCTATTTCTTCGAAGGCCAAGGCAATTGTTTAGGGGGAAGGCAAATTTAGAGTCTGTCCTTCTGCAGAAGTGTGACTATTAAGTGCAGTGCCAGGAGACTATAAAGAGCAAAATGACGGTGTGGTGTAGCTGAAAGTTTTGCCTAGTGACATAGCAGAGCAAAACTCTTCTGATCAGCTTTAAAGACCTGTTCACAGTTTCTGTCTTTAGCCGTGTTTGGAAAAGAGTTTTACGGCCTCAACACAGTGACTAGCAAGCTGTGCCTTGCCAGGTTTGGCCAAGGTGACTGCAGTGAGGGCAGATCTAATGCAAGAGGGTTGATGCTGCAGGTCAGAGCTGAGAGGTGTGGAAGGAGAGGAGTGTTCTGTGCCAGATGCGAGGACACATGAGACTGGAAGCTTCGGAGAGAGCTGCTATCCCTGGGAGGTCCGCAGTGGACACGAGAACCATGTCTGTTGCCAGCAAAAAGGCTGAGTGGTTGCCTACTTGAAATAACCAGTGCTGGGAATAGTTTACTTTCTCTCTTCATCTCAGCCTCCATTTGTCCATGTGTAATGCACATCCCCATCCTGTGCACAGCCCAGCTCCTTGGGGAATAGGAGCTGTCTCAGCCATGGCTACGTAGCTTTGTTTAATCTGTGGTGCGGAGACTCCTGCTTTTGGCCGCTGGCTAGAGTCCCCTGTGAGCCCCGGCAGTGTCAGGCAGACGTGGTGGTTGCTCTCACTGCCTGGGGAAGATGATGGCTCAGGGACGGACTTCCCTGGCAGTGACCTGGGGGACGTGCCCTGTTGAGCGATACTCACTGAAGGTGAGTCACCAGCTTGGTAAATCTGTTCCTGCAAAACTCCAGCCGCTTTGCAGGGATGATCAGCAACTAATAAAGCTTCCATTCAGCCCTCAGCCCTGTAGCTTTGCTGATGCCACTGCGTTCTGTGTGTTTGAGTGTTGGGCCACTGCGCAGGGACATTCAGGAGGTGCACACCTAAAGCACAGAGGTCGGCACAGGACAGCAGCAGGATTTTGCAGCTGCAAGCAAACTTGTAAAGAGGCTGAAAACCAATGAATTTCTTATCCCTCTCCTTCCATGTATGCACAGCTACAGTTAGTGTGGGGTCCTCGTACCGAGTACGGGCTGTGGGTGTTGCTAGAATATCAACAGTTGAATCTGTTCTGCGTATTAGAAAATGAATGTGTAGTTTGGAGTCTGATCATATTTTATGAAGGCCTCCCAGCACCAATTAGAGAGGGATTTGTAGCGATCACTCACTCTGTACTTATGTTCTTATCAATATCAGCATGCTTAGATCCAGATCAGCTATGAAATGAAGTATTTCTTTTTCTTCCTTTTCTTGGATGCTTATGTATATAGATAGAGTATTTCTGGAGACTGCCTTTTATCTCTTAAATTACCTCTCAGAGACAGGAAGGAATAGGCAAACATTTGAATGTTGACAAATGAGGATCTAAATTTGGCTTAATTAAACAATTATTGCGTGTTGAATTTAAAGGAACCTTCTTTGTTGACAAACATACGATGGTCGCTATTTCTTGGAAATGTGTTGCTGTAATTATTCCAGCAGCAATCAATTAAAATGCAATTTTTATAATGAAACTTCCACAGTCAAAATAAGCCCAGCCTTGTAATAGTATGTAACTGTGGTGGTAGACTTGTTCTTATTTTCACAGTGTCAGAAATCTCATGTAAACGCTTTGGGATTTTTCTGTCCCTGCAGAGCTCAGAATGCTAGCTATGACTATTTAATGTAAGTTAAGCCAACAGAAATGTGGATTTCATGATCAGGTGCAGTCTGATTAATACAGCATAGTTACTAGAAGGAAGTACATCTCCTTAGATTTTGTAATATGAAAAGATGTGATGCAGGCAGATGAATCACAGAGCATCAGTTCACGTTAGATCAAATTGAGGTTAAGGATGCTCAGCTTCTGGCAGGGATGGGCTGTAACTTTCTAGTAAGTGCATGTTTATTTAGTGAGATGCCAGCACCTTAGAGTCAGGTTCAGTCCTAAGGAGGGTGCTCACAGGAGAAATTCTGCCAAACGGGTCCTGGGGGTGACACCAGCCTCCTGCATCCATGGTCTCTGCAGGGGCTCTAGGGTGCTCGACAGTCACAGCCACTGCTGAAGAAGGTGGAAGCTGGTCCCATATGCTTTTCCTAAGAAGGAAAAGCATTTAAAATGCAGGTGCTGAGCCATTTCCCCAGCTATGGCTGCCAGGATGGGGAGGGTTGTCTGTCTGCTTTTGTGGATCTGGGCACGGAGAGAGCTTGGGGTGAACGTGGGCAGGGACACTGATGGGGCTCTGCTGTCATTTGGCGAAGGCAGCCCTGCTGAGAGGCTGGCAGCGCATGTCAGGAGTGGGGGTTTATCTGAGTCTATATATCTGTTTCTCTCCAAAGGCCATGGGGGCACTTATTCTTTGCATGACTATGCTGTATTTAAGTTTTTGTCCTGGGCTGAGGGAGCAGTGTCTGGGGAAGAAAAGCTGATATGATGCAGTTAGAAAAAAATTAGAGGAGGAATAAGGGGAATTTCGTACCTGCAAATCTATCTGCTCATCTGAGAAGGATCTCAAAGACTCATTGGAGACAAGAAAAAAATGAGTGAAAAGGTAAAATTTGGGCACTGCAGCAGACGGAGAAGGGACTTGAGAAACAATGAGCAGCAGAGGCCAGACCTGTCCATTGTGTGACAGTCACATTTTTCACTCACAGCTCATCCTTTCTTCTCTAAAAATAAAGGTTTTTCATGTGATAAGGATCCTACTAAACCAGAAACATACGGGCCTTGTTTTTTGGCATATTAGCAAGGTGAGAGTGGAAAATCTTCATGTGGCTGCAAGGAAGGCAGTGTGGGGAAGCACGCTGTTCCTTTCCAAAACTCTAGTGGGAATTTTAGATATATACGTTTACTTTCCCTTAATAGGGTTAGGGCCCCAAAGGCAACTGCTCTCTGCCAGTAGAAATGGAAAGAGTCCTGGTTAGCTTCTGTAACACGTGGAGCTTGAAGCAAACACAAAATCAACACGCTCCTTAAAGAGGCAATAAGTCAGGAAGACTTTAATATTCTGCAGATCCAAATTCTCCGGGGTGCGGTATTAACACAAGGCTGAAGACAAAGATGCATTTATTTTAACCACATTCCTTTAAAGAGAGATGGGATTTTACTTCTCTGTTTTTAGCTGTGTGGGACAGAAACAGGGGAATGTTTTTCCCCATGAAAAGTGCTGTCTGGTAGCGTGTGGGATGTCCTTCAGGAGGTTACAAGGACTCCTGAGGAAGTCAGGTCTTGGGTAAGATGCAGAAGAGGGGCTGAACTGAGCCATTAGCAATGCACCATCATCTCAGAAAAAAAACCATTTCAGAATAATGCAGAATGATTAGAATAATAACAGCATGCTATCCGGCAGGAACTGTTCCCTGCTCACCTGCTGCACTGATCGCTCATTAGCTTCCAGAGTAACGAGTCTCTAGATGCTTTTCTCATGCTGCCCTTTAGCAGCCAGACCCACTTGTTCCCTGTGGGGCATTCTTTAAATAAAATCACGACAGTACAAAAGAACAACAGCAAAAACCCCACCAGCAACGCTGATTCTTTTTATTAATGTATATTATTTATTTTTCCTATTCTCTGCAAACCACACCCTTGCCAACCCTCGTCCGGGGTTGCTTATGCATTGCAGGACTGATTGATTCCTTGAGCAGTCAGCGGCAATGAAGAGGCGAGCACAGCTACAGGTTGCTATATTTTGGCTTCTTCAAGAGGGTCGTTTCATTCTTTAATTTTATTTGTTTTTGACAGAGTGGAGGAGTGCAAAAGAAAACAACTGATGTCTAAGATCGAGATGTAACATACAACTCATGGCAGGGTTTTTGAGTGGATATAAGCATATGTGTCTGCATCTCTCTATATGCTATAGAGTCTTGGCTCTGATTTAATAAGTGAGGTTCTGTAACTACAGTAATGGAGATGAAGTGGGAGGGAGATAAAAGATTGAGGGCTGGAGGGTCAGAGGAGAGATATAGGAGCTGCTGTAGGTAATCTGGATGAATCGTGGAGGAATCTGCCATAAAAGGGAGGGCTATTTCTCACCTCCTCACCCTCCCAAACACTTTGCTTTGATCTTTGCTAGTGGTAAGCTTCCACGAGCAAAAGACATGAGTGGCTACACTGATTCAGATGTGGTTTTTCTCTCGTTGACCTGCCGATATCCCCCAAATGCCTCACTACCTTTCTTTCCATGCAGCACCCACACCCTATCCATGAGGAAGGTGGTGTTGCTGTTCTGGTAGGTGAGAGCAGAAAGATTTACCAGCGAGCATGGGAGCTCATAGGGAGAGCATGGATGAGCAAAGTCCAGCAGAGAGCATGTGGGAAGAGAGGATGGAGAAACGCTGGGTCAGGAGCAGCAGTTGGAGACCTGGTGTGGGCAAGTGGACAGGCAGCAGCTCTAGAGGGGCTGTGGACATGCAGGGACTAGAGTTTTCCCTCATGTCTCTTTCCAGCTTTTAGCTAAGCCAGGGGAGGTTTTGGCTTCCGAGGGCTCTGTCTCCTTCTACCCAAATATGAGCTGGAGCCTGCTGGTGCCTTCCACCTGGCCAGCACTGTAGCTCAGCTCGCTCCTGGTGTGGGGTGGTTATTGCAAACTAACAGGGCCTGCAGCCCTCCTGCTGCTGTGACAGTCCCAGCGTGCCACTGCGCCTCCCCCTCAGTCAGCTTTGTGCAGCAGGATACTTGCACCCTTACTGTGCCATGAGCACGGGCTGTTTGTTATAACTAATGGCACGATGTGTGTGAGCAGTAGCCCTGTGCTCATCCCGTGACAGGACCGTTTGGCCAGGGAAGAGGCAGACAACGAATTCTGAGATGTAGACCACACTAGGGTAATAGGCGGAACAGGGGCTCTTGCAGGGGAGTCTTAGGGAGTGACCACCCAGTAGGTGTCCAGCAGGCACCCAGATCTGTGGGGGAATGGGAGCAGGTCTGGGATGCCAGCACCATGCCCGCAAAGGGCTGAAGCAGCCAGCAGAGCCGCAGCTGAGAAAGAGGCCTAGCCTGCAGGGAATTCAGGAGAAATATCTTTGTGCAGAAGGCGATTAATGTCTTTAATGAAGTACCAAAGGAAGTAATAGAAAGCCAAACCACATACGGCTGCGGTGGGGGAAGGGGCTGAGGGGACGTTGCTGTGGCAGGCAAGGACAAGGAAGCGAGCTGCAGCACAGCCCGTGCAGCGATGCCGTTTCCAGTTCACTGTCCCAGAAAAACAGTCGGGCGCAGCAGCTGTCCCTAGTCCATCCTGAACAAAGGCAGAGCTGAGTGCATTTCACAGATTTAATCAGAATTAATTCAGTTTTCCAGCCTGTCCTGATTCTGGGATCTTTTCTGCCTAGCTTGTTATGGCCGTGCCAACTAAAACCCACTGTCCGCAGTTTTGAGGTGTGGCGATGGTAATTTGGGAGTCCCCTGATCCTTTCCTGCAGACAGCAAAGGGATAGGCTTTGAGGAGAGTGGAGCCTTGCTGGAGGTTGAGACCTGGATTAGCCTAGGCTGACAGGCGTTGAGAATCATCTCTTGTTTGGGAACCCGCGAGAAATGTGTGGATGAAGTCAGGCAAATTTCTAACATTGAGTCATCTATACCGTAACATCCTCCACCTTAACAGCCTCGTGTGCCAGACTCAGCAGAGACCTCAGAGGGAGCAGATACCAGCACCTCTCCTGAACCCGCAGAGCTCCCTGTGGTCCCAGGGCTTGCAGGAGGTCACTCGTTCGTAGTCACCTGCAGACTAGAAAACCAGCTCTTCATGTTCCCAGACACGACGGGGTTTATGTGCTAATGATTAGAGGGCCAGTGAGTTCACTGTGCAGCTCCCAGTTAGGAGGTGAGATAGCTCCTGTGTCTCCACCCTGGCTTCCAGAACAGAAAGCCCATATCCCCTCGTGTTCTGGAGTAGCTAGCACTGGTGTGAGGTACAGGCTTGCTTTGTCAGAGGAAACTCTTATTTGAGCATCTTCACAGTTTTCGTGAGGCTTAACAGCCACACAGAGCATCTCAGCTGCCAACTAAGAGACCATTCCCAGACTTCTCTTCTTTGCTTGGGAAGCTTTAGCCCATCAAAGCTTTTCTCAAGTGAAGTCCTTAGGTGTGCCCTCAGTACAAATGCTGGACACAGTGTCCCCTAATTGAACTTTTCCTTCCCCAGCAAAGTGCCAGGTAAAGCAATAGAATTGTGTGCTGATCAGGTCAGTTCTTCTTTGCCAGGTGTCTGTGGAGGAACAGAGGAAAAGATGGGGAGAGCCAAGCCAAGACTGACCCAGGGTGCTCGTGACATATCACTGCTTACATGCCTTAGCAGCATTCTTAAGCAGCAGGTTCTAAAGCATGAAGAAGGGAATTTGTCCCCTCCAACTTTTCTGGCCAAGGATTACTTGCCCTCATCTAAGATGCTCATCAAGGTTGCCTCTGAAATCAGCAGAGAGCTCTCCAGTGAACAATCCCTTTGAACTGCTCTAGACACCCATCTCTATTACAGGAGGAATTGCCCTCCAGAGGTCCCTGCTCATCTCCCTTGTGATACATGAAGCCAAGGTGACAGACTTGGCTTAGACCTTGAGAGGTAGGTGAGATGAATCCTACCTCACAGTGTTTGCAGCTGTATTATGTCCTTCTCCTAATTCCTCAACACTCTGCTGAAGCCGATACTTCAGCGATGTGAAACATTTTCCTGCTCTCCCAGCGAGCAGCCTGTAAAGGCTTTGATAAAAGGAGGCATCACATTGCAAACAGGCAGTTCACAGTTGTGCTGTTGTGATGTATTGCTAAGAAGCGACGGAAACATATGTGTATGGCATAGAAACTGCTCTTCTCAGATTCACCTTCTGTATTTTGTTACTGCACCGCAGTGGCCCCTCAAGGGCAGGGGTCTGCCCTTGTCCTGAGACATGCTCTCATTCTCTTGACCTCTTCTATTTCTCACTTTTCATGGGCTCACTGCTGGCAGTAGTGTTTATGGTTCTCTAACAACCATACCTGGACTTGCTTTTGCTGTCTTTAAGGTGATCTCTTTCTCCCTCTTTCTGTCAGGATGCTTCCACCTGATACTGCCTTTCCATAAGCGTAGGCTCCAGGGGGTCATGCGGTTGGTATCATCAGAGGAGGAGTGCCTTCAGATGCAAACCATAGCATTTTCAACATAGGGATTTGACTGAGCAAACACCACTATCTCTGACAGGAAGAGCACAGCTAAGCCCCATGTAGCACTTTAACAAATGATCTTGTGAGCTTTTTTTTCTTTCGAGGGGGGAGCTGTTTGGCCTTCAGAAAAAAGTAATTTCTAAAGTAGCATCCTTTAGCAGCTGAGAAAAATGAAACTCAAAACCATCGATCAAAACATACCTGAAAATCCCGGGGATACTCTGAATCCCTTCCTGATATTTGACAGTAGTCTCAGAGGAGCGTGGTCACAACGTGTATTCAGGTTTTCTTTTTCGAGCCTATCTCGGGAAGGAAAGCAGAAGTGGGAATCCAAACTAACAACTTGAGCAGAGCAACTTTAAAATCGAAAGGAAAAAAAAATAAAATAAATAAGCCATCCCTCTTGGCTCCCAGGGCTGTGCAGTGAAATCTGGAGCAGTGTCGTGGAGGCTGGAGGCAGAGGGAATCGGGGTCAAGCTGAGGTAGAGCAGCATCCTCTGACGGGACTGCAGGAGCCTTTGGCGAAGGTGTGTTAGTTTCAGTGCTGTCTGCAGGGGCTGCAACCGGAGGAATGAGATGCGTTGCTGTAGAACTACGGGTGCTCATGCTATCGGATGGTTTGTGTCCGGAGCTGCAATAGGTGCAGCGTGCAGGGGTGAGATCTGCAGTGTTTTCCTTAGCTATCCTTGACTGCAGCCAATACAGGGAATTATTCACTTTCAACAACGGCAAATTTGCATTAAAAAAAAAAAGCAAACTGCTCCTGTCAAAAGGAAATTGCACTTGACAGCCTCCCTTTAGCCACGGGAGAGCAGCAAGCAGACAGGCACAGGAGGCTGCCTTCGCATCCCTTGCTGTCTGCGTGTTCTGTGGTTTTGGCGTTGCGAAGCGGGGAAGCAGCTCTAAGCCCTTTGGATCACAAATGGGTCTGAGAGTCTGCTACCTCTGCTAACAACTCATTTATTATCAGGCAACAGACACTTTCCTTTGAGCCAGTGCGATCTATCATTTCTTAAAGATGCTGTGTGAGATTGAAAGAATTTGCTTTAAGAGTTGGCACCTGGAAGCCAGTAATGAGTCCATCTTTGGGAATAAGTCTCCTTCCTGGCTAGAGATTTCTTCTTCCCAGCTTCAGCTAGAGCAGTCCATGGGTACCACTGCCCAGGGCAGGCAGCGAGAGGGATGTGCTCTCTTTCTTCTGAAAAGTATGAGTATCCCTGCTCTGAAAAATTCCTTTAAGAGAAATGAGGGCCCTTTGTTTTTTCCTTTGTGCTCAAAATACTGGTGAAGGGAGGGTTAAGAAGCTATTCCAGCCCCCTTGCCTGAAACCAGTACATGCAGCTCCAGGCAGGTTAAGTCTGCCACACACAACATCCCACCCACAACCAGCACCGGCTGCTGCTTGGCCTGGATTTCGTGCTGTTTCTGCCACGTCAGCCCGTTTGCTCCCCCAAAGTGTGGGGTTACACAATGGGAAAGGGGCAGTGGGGCCATGCTGCAGGCCCAAACAAGTCCCAGCACCTGGACACCTGCAGTCAGAGTTCTGCCAAAGGGTGCTTCCCTGTCGTTTTGCCCGAGGCACAGGGCGAGAGTGTCATGGGGTCTCCTGTGCAGGTGCTGAGTGGTCTGAGTGGACGCTCCAAATCCACCCATCCTTTGCTATAGAGGGCAGTGAGGTGATGAAAGGCCACGTTAATTATGCTTCTTGCAGCAGCTATGAGATCACCCTGGTGTTTTTGACTACTGTTATCTCCCAGCTGCTTAAAATCCCGGCCTCCTGACATGCTTCAAGGGAATTTGCTGTCAGTCAGCAGGAGAGATGGAAAGATGTGTGGGGTGCCCTCAGCTTATGGCACACTGTGACCCTCTGCAGCAATTTTTCTCAGTTTTCGTGTTTAGTTGTTGATATGGTTTAACCTTTCTTCCTTTAATTTCCTGTCATGAGTTATTCCAAGCAATGCCAGCACTTGTCTTAAGTTCAGTTTGGTTTTTAAACATCTTTTCAGTGTGAAGGGAAATCAGGGATATACACGTACCTGCTTCTGCACTATTGGTTTCCTGGGTTGTGGATCAAGCTTGTTCTAAAGAAGGTTCCCTTGATCCAAAGGCACTCAAGTGGATTTTGTAAGCTGTGATCCCATCGCTGCTGTCTTTACCTTTCCCATAGATTTTGCCTCAAAAATGCCATGCTCCACTCCGATTTTTGCTTGTTCTTCGCTTCCCTGCAGCAGGATTTTCCTCTGGGCTCTTCTGCTTCTGTAGCTGTTGTGAGCCCCATGCTTTAAGATGTCATGACCACCTCACGGCTGTCGTGGTTTCTGCTGTTCACCTGTTGCATCTCCCTCTTGACATGCGTTTAGTAAACTTTCACAGCAGTGTTTCGCTATTATATTTGTTTACCAAGTATTTGGGGTCCTGATTGTTAGCTTAGGCCTGTAAGTATCAAAAATCAGATCTTTAAAAGCACTTCAGTGTTGACTGATTCCTCCAGGAGCATAAGTACATAAATGTGATATAGCGTGTTCTAAGTGATACTGTGTCCCTGTGGGTCTGTTTTGAGCATAGCACAAATAGGATTAATGGATTTTTATTTTTATTTTATCCAAACAATTTTTTTCAGATGAAAGAACAAACCAAAAGCAGGATTACAGCTCAATGATTTTTTTCGCATGGAAGGTGTGTGTTTCTGCTCCTCTGTTCTGTGGTGACACTGCTGTCTGCTGCAGAACGGGCTCCAACAGCATCTAAAATGAGATTGCTCCTGTGGTTTACTTTCCTGATGCCCTTGCATGGGTGAGCTGGGGGCACTCACCCCATCGCTCCCTATTTTAGGCTCTGCTATATACTTCAGATGGACAAGGGGAAAGGACAGTGTTGGGTGTTTCCATCCTGGCTGTGCTGTGGAGGAGGGTGCAGAGCTTGTGTTGTTGCACTCAGCTCCTCTTCTCTGGCCTGGTTCGGCATGGTGCTCTGGGATATTTAGTGTGGGAGCTGATCTCCTTCCCAAATCCTCACCTCTCCCAGAGAAAGATCTTGCTTTGGGATCAGGCATCAGTCTCACACCTTGTTTTCTGGTTTGTTGGAGTAATCTCCTGCCAAGATCAGATGACGGAGGAGCTCTAATGGCTTCTTTGTGGCACTTGTTTTCTCAAGAAGTGAGGAAAAAAATGTGCAAGGGGATACACTAAAGACATCAATGATAAATTAAAAAAGAGGTCTTGAAAAGGGTGTCTTGAGAAGAAAAAAAAAAGACTTGAGCTTTAGGCGAGCTGTAGAATCAGGGACAGATGATAAATGGGAGCTGAAGGCTTGTGGCAAGTGCATTAGAGGCAGCCTCTAATGTGTTCTTTAAATCAACATTTGTTGCAGTTTGGCCCCATCCACAGACAGCAGCTAAAACATGCAGCGAAATGCCTCCTCTGATCCTGCGGGGCTGTGCAATTAATGAAGGCACCAGCATGGAAAAGGACAAAGTTTGAGGTCCTGAAGGAGCAGCACCTGACGCACTGGGCCATGTAGCCTTTTCTGCAAGGAATGAAAGACTAATCACTTGTCAGTCATGTCCTAATGTTAACAAAGACTTTGACTTCAAGACTTAAATTACCTACCTGTGCCTTTAAGACCTTGACGGTGTCAGCAGCTTTTCTTTCTCTTGCGTTCAAGACTTCACATGAAGGGTGGCTTTAGGGAGAAGTTATATCTTAAGGGTTTTTTTGATGCTTTCCTATCCTGGTGACTATTATTTGCCTTTTTTTGGTTTTTTTTGGGTCAGTGAGACTGTACAGGGTGAGAGTGGGAAGGACTGACAGATCAGGGACCACCAAAACCACCCTCGGAATACCTGGACCCCCCTCTGATTCAGGAGCATCCATTTAGCTGGAAAGGGCTGGATGCTCAGACAGGGGAATGTGCTTTCTGTGACTGCCAATGTTGATAAATAAGTGGAGAGACATGAGTGAGCACTTGCCCACAGGAGAGGATTTGCATTTCTGGCCGGTCCTATCTTGGCCTCAGTTTCTTGCTTAGGCTTATATTAACAGTCCTGCTCTTCCCGAAGAATCTGATCCATGGCTGGCTGGCTGATGGGTAATCAGAGCTCTCCCACGTCAGCTGGCACATGAGCAGCGGGGCATGATGTCTGGGAAATGATGCAGGAACTACTCCTTCTCTGGAAGCGCCAAGCAGGATGTGGGTAAAGACCATGTAGGTGCTTTGAGTGGGTAAGCAGAGACTACCTCTGCATGCAGGATCCTCAGCAACGTTTCCCCCCAAGCAGACTTTGCCACGGAGCAGCCCGGGAAAGTGGAAGTGCCCAGGGGCCATGCTGAGTGGCCACAGCCCGTGTTATTCACCATCTGGTTTCCCATTGCTGTTATGACAGCAGTGAAATTGTCCTTCACATCAGCAGTGTAGGCTCATTCATCTCTGTTCAACAAGTGACAAGAGCGTGATTCACCTGCTTGTCTCCATCTCCATCTTTCTCCCCAAACGTGGTGCTGGGCCTTGGCCCATATGGCCAGCCGGCTTGGCTGACACCCTTGGCACCGTGCTGCCTCGCCAGAGGGCTGGGGATGAACGCTGACGTGACTGAGCCACTTTGGAAAACCAGCTCTTCTCCTCCCCTGTTGCCGCAAGGAAGTGTTTAGTCTCCCAATGGGAAGAAATTTATGAGATGCGTTTAAGACACTAACCCTTGCACAGAGGAGGATGGCTTCTCTTGATTTCACTTTTGTGTAACACCAGGCAGCCTTGCGGTGGGTAAAGCTTTTCCATTCAGGCCAGCCAAAGTGCCCTTAATTTTCCTTTTTGGTCTTTGAAGCCTGAAGAAAGATAATTGGTAACTCTCAGCTGAGCAAAGCCTTTCTTTTGTAAACAAACTTCCTTAGGGGAAAAAAAAGGTTAAAGGCTGTGGATCCTCTGCTCATCTAAGCCAAGCCTGTCCCCCTGACTGGAATTAGGTCTTCATTAGATAAAAAGCTAATGGGCCAGCAGCTTGGTCTCTCCCTGTGTCTTGCAAGTTTCCTCTCCACACAAGGAGGGCAATTTTGGTGGCACTTTCCTCTCACAATTACCTGAAGTGTTTAACTGGTTGTGACTGGAAACCCACCAGACCTTTGAGGAGTCTGAGCGGACCATCAACCATCCGTAACCTAGAGAGAGTCAGGGAAGTCTCTTCGTGCCCACATTAAGGAAACCAAAAATTGATTCCTTTGGACTTCTTCCAAGTCAAGTCCTTCCATAACCAAAAGACCAGTGGCAGCCCAACACAAGTTTCCCAACAGTCCCAAGGCAGATATGCTGAAGACATCGCAAATAAGGAGGACAAACTCTCGATTAGGCAGAGAAAAGGAGGAATTGTGTAACTATGGCAAGAATTCTGATTATTGTTAGGCATTTCTGTGGTTTTATCAGAGTCTGAAGTGAATTCTGGGAGGGCTGTAAACAAATGCTTTCTCCCAGGTTGGACCCCGGCACATGCAGGTGGTCCTCGGAGCGACTCCCTTCTGACTTGCAATCAATAACAAAAATAACCCTAGGGACAGTCAGATGAGCCGAAAAGTCAATATGCCTGATGCAATGTTCTCATCATCCCTGGATGGGAAAGTAGCCACTTAATGCCTATAAAACTTTTTATTTTCTGAGGATATTAGAGGTTGCGGGGGGGGGGGGGGAGGGCATTAGCCTTATTTAAATGCCCAAAATATTTATTGAGGACATGCTTCCTCTATATTCTCTCATGATATGATGCCCCAAATCCAGTGACACTAATTAGCTACTTAAATTTTTTCTTTTTTTCTTCTTTTTCCCCCAGCTATGGCCAAATCTCTCTGGATTTAGCAGCACAGCAAAGATTTAACAGAAAGTTTAAATGGGAAAAGCATATGAGAGGAGAAATTGTAGGATAAGATTCTGTGCATGTTAACTGATGGCATTTATAAATTATAGCTGAGAGATGTCATATCAGTGGAAATGGAAAACAGCTTAGTGGATTATAAAAATACCCTCTATAAACCATTTTAATGCCTATTTTTTTTAAATCTCTTATGGTAGGTGTCATAAAAATGAATTCTAGCAGAAAGGATAAAAATTTTCCCTCGGTAAACTGGCTAACTGGTGATTAGAGAGGCTGTCAGGGAGAACAAACTCTTGATTAAGCTGAGGTGCTGAAGTTTGGTTTTTATTTTGGGGAGGCGGGTTCACTTGTGGGTGAAGCAGACCCAAATCCCCAGGGCAAATATCACTGCAGCAAAATGTTCTCCCATCCCAGTGTAGCTGCTCTCTGCCGAGAGGAGAGGAAGGCTGAGGAGCGCGCAGTGGGGCAGAGCAGTGGGGTGGGGGCTGTTTTGGGGCAGAGCATGAAGGGAGGTCACAGAGGGACAGCAACCCAGGAGGGAAGAGTTGCTGGAAACCGCAGCTGTGGATGGGGAGATAAGGTGGTGCAAAAAGATGTGTGTGGGGTGTCTTGGAAGGAGCCATGAGGTGGTGATGCACAGGAAGATGAATTCTAGTGCCTAACAAGCTGTGGCAACTTTGGTTCCCCCACATTCTCGCATATCGAATATATTTAAAATCAAACTTGTAAGACAGACAGAAAGAGAGAGCAGCGGCTATGTTCTGCCCTAGGAAGCAGGTATCTGAGTTGCCCATTGGCCAGTGTTTGCTGGTGTGTGCTGCTTCAGAGAGGTTACTACTCCAGGTTTCCTTGCTCACTTCTCTGTGGCCCCTGGGTGCCTTCTGTCCCCTCGTGTGCCTCATTTTGAAAAGCACAGCCAATGCTCAATTCTGGGTTAAGATATTTAAGGATGTGATGTTTTGCAGTACATTTCCAAGCTGCTTGCGTAGGAAAGGGTAAATGACCTACCTCTCCCTTTCCTTTCAGAATCTGATTCTCAGGACGCATTCAAAGGTGCCTATTCTCTTGCTACCTTTGAAGGCTTTGTGTCAGCTCTCCTCATAGATCCTTGTACCATAGGTCCCTTTTGTGTCCTGCCTATATTACTTTTTTTTCCAGAAGAAGAAATCTGCATGTGGGATAGAAACAGTATTAACTTTCTCAACGTGAGCTCACAGCAGAACTGCATTTGCAGTGTGTCATTGGGCGAGTCTCTGGCTGCTTCCTCAGGGAAGCAAGATTTAGTGTACAGACTCCAGCTGAGCACCTTATAGCACGGGTGCAGGAAAGGCAATTTACTAAATTAAATTGCACAATATAGGATGTTGAGCAGTCCTGTTCTCTGCAAGGGACTTCGTCGTGACATGAGCTAAAGGGATGAGTAACAGCCTTCGAACTGAAAGCTTACCAAAAAAATTCTCATGCAGAATAACGCAAGGGTGATCCATACCCAAGTTCCCCAAGCTCCGGTTGGGTTGGGAGTGTGGTTTCAGTCACAGAGAGATGAGCTGTCTCGCCTCTAGGCCTTTTTCTGTTCTCTCATATAAATCAACCAAGGGCTGACTCTAAAAGGATTTTGAGGAAAAAATGGGATTTTTCTGGCCCCTTTCCTTCCTCTCCCATCAGCTTTTTCCTGTAGATGTCACAAGTGTGAGCCTTTTCATCTGGCCACCTTGCACCAAAAGTACCCAGAGAAGAGATCTTAAGAACAATTGATTCACATCTAGGTGAAGGAAGGCAAGTTGGGAGAGGTCTTCCGATTACGAAGCTTTCATATTCAAAACTGGGGGTATTATTCAGAGATAGTACTTGAATAGTGACTTTTATGATTTTATAGTGTCAGAATGTTGAGGGTTTTGCTAGCAACCCGTTCTCTGCAGTCAGGTTATGCTCTGAGAGACCCCTCTCATTTTGACAGAGTTTCCAGCCCAGTTCTCTCAGAGGCATGAGTAGATTGTACACCAAACTTTTACAAACCAGACAGCAAATAAGTATATTACACAATTTATTAGCACTGATAAGCCGGTCAGGTGTTTATTAAAATTCAGAGGCATTGATTTTGTCAGGTAGTGTTGCTGTGCCCATGTAATACTCCAGCAGACCAGCTTGGAGCAGAAGAGAAGCAGCTGCCGATTAGGCTTTCAGAACCCCTTTTGGCTTGTCATCACCCAGTAATGGTGATAAACACCCACATTCTCTTTACTTCCAAACTAATACACCCAATACCCACTACTGCACACATTCTTTACTTACTGACACATTTTTTCAGTGGCAAGTACATGCAGTGGGTTATAGAGTAATTCTTTGCGTATACCCATAGGTGCCTACCAAGCCAAATGAGAATCCTTTTAGTGCCTGCTTGTGGGGAAGGATTCCAAAATGGTCCACTGGGCTGTCCATTTTGGAGGAGTGGAAAAAGAAAATGAAACTATATTGTCTGGAATATGGGTAGGACTTTTCGTGGGTTTTTTGTTTGGGTTTTTCTTTTCCTTACTGGGTGCCTAATGTTCTCGGAAGAAGCATGGTACCAGGTTTTGCCACATATTTGTGTTGTACATTAACACGCAGTGATAGTATGAGATATGCTCAAGTGCAGGGAACAGATATAGGTAGAGTTGATTAATCTCAGGAGATTTCAGCAAAATGGCAGCGTGGGAGCTGAGCTCTCGTCGGATGCAATATTCCTTTACACTGATGGATCTGGTCCTCCTTTGTCATAACCATACACAAGGATTATTGCTGTTATTTAGTCTCGTCTTACCTGCTATAAATCTCTGAAACAAAACTGTGGGAAATTAAATGGCAAAACTACATGACCAGTGGCAGAGAAACTAATCCCCTTTGTTTTTCAGACATTTCATTTGAACAACTGTCTTAGAAAAGCTCTGCTGCAGGACAGCTCTATAATGTGAAATTCCCAAGGGATCTGACAAGTCAAATGAATAGTCCATTTGCTAATTAGGTGGCAGATGATTGTTTTTCTTGATGGTGGGAGAAACCTTTTGGGTGGAAAATGGAAAAATCTCACCTAGATAAGGGAGGGGATTCTGCAGGTGGGGGTGCAAATTTCCATTGGCTGTTTCCACATGCTGCCATTCAAGTCCTGAGCATCCCTTTGCATATACTGGTGCAGTTCAGTGTGGGCTTTCAATGTAGCGGCCTCCAGTTTGATTTATGCTTTAGTGGGTTTTTTCTGACAGTACATGGACAGCCCTCTGTCTGTCTTCCAATGAGGAATATGTTCTCCATAAGTGCTCCAGCAGAAATGATGTCTGCTGGAGTCTGCAGACAGCCTAAAAAAAAAAAAAAAAAAAAAAAAAAAAAGATTTTAAAAATATGTGTTGTGGTGTCTGAGAAGACACAAAAAAAAAAAAAAAAAAAAAAAAAAAAGAGAAGCACTCAGAAGCATGATCCACATCCTATTCCTCCCTCTCCCCACACACTTTTCACTGTATCTTCTCCCAGTGGAGCAATGCTGAAGCCTAAGATATTGCTTTAAATGTCAGTCATTTAACTACTAGTTATTTTAGCAAATAAGAGTGGGACTGTCTCCCTGGGGTTGACTGAAAATTGTTAAAGGAGGGGAAAAAAAAGAAGAAGAAATAGACAAGAAAAGAAAAGAAAAGGAGAAGAGAGAGACAGAGAAGAACAGAAAGGACAAAGGGAAGCACCAGGCAGAAAGATTCCTGATTCTAGCACCTGAGAGAGACAGAGGAAGGCATCCCAGGAACATGAATAGGCTGTGTCTCACCAAGGGGTTTGTGGGACAACAATGAGCACTTTGTGATATACCTAAATTACTCAGTCTCGTCCTCAAGGCTGTGTTCTCACTTGGGTCTCCGATTCTCCTGCTGGGGTTGGCAGCAGCTCCGCCACCGCTTCCACGCCGCTAGCCCGTTGGTTTGGAAGGAGGCAGTGAGCAAGGGTGAAGGGAACTGTTCTCTGAGATGGAGGGATGCTCCTGTGCTTGGGAGATGGCAAAAGAGCTGGTAATTAATGCTATGAGAAGGACTTGAATCCTCTTTACTTTTGACTGTTATCTTGCTCCACATCCTCCTCTTTCGCATTGTTGAGTCCAATTAACCTCGGTGGAGCAGAAAGGGAGCTGATATCTACTTACTGCCTGGAACAATTGGGAGATTTTCTCTTGGAGAATGACTTTTGCACTGCCAACACATGCAGCTAGTTTTCTCCACATGCAGATAACATGCAGGGTGTATTAATATGCTGTCATGTGGTTGTTCTCATGAGTTGTATTTCTTACATTTCCTTAAGTTCTTCTGGCATGGAGGACTGTATGAGCTTTAAATCTGGAGTCTGGCCACGCACTACTTTGAAATTCACTTTGGAGAATGTTTCAGGAAGGAAAAAGCAGTTTTCAAGTCTCTGGCAGAGAACCCAACAGTGCAGAGGATCCCACCCAGAAAGCCTTGTTCCCATCCGGAATTAATCATAATAGTCCTTTGGAAGTGTCTATCAGATGTGGATATCCTCAGTTACATCTGCTAATAGTCAGACCCAGAGCCTTTAGTGGCATTACTCTAAGTAACCAGGAGCAGAATTTGGCCCCCTGGCTAGGGATCCCAATCCTGACCAGAGGCAATCGTCACGAATAGTGTGTTTTTCTGGAAAACCCACTGGGGGAAAAAAAAACAAAATGAAACAAAAAAACACCCTCAAACCCCACAGCAAAACCAACCAAACCCCCCAATCACAGGAAAATAATACCTAGATTATTATTAAGATATTTCTATTAAGTTATATTTTAAAAGGCACACAAAGATCATAGCTAAATAGAAGATAAAGCAAATTTCAGTGTTTTGTGTGAATAAACCATTTATTTGCAATGATAGACTGTCTCCTGTTAACGTTGCATCTGCTCGTCATTCTTAATAAGGATGAGGGAGGGCAGTAGAAGAGAATTTGTGCATGAAGTCCATGTAATATCCATTAGAAAAAAAACAATGCCTGACAATTAAGCACAGCAACCCCTCAAGAGCTTAATCATCATTTAAACTGAGTACAAAAGAAGGAAACCAAACCTTTGGTAAAAGTTGAGGCATAAGTCAAAGCAGACCCTTGCTGCAGTTCAAGGCAGTTCTGTGTACATGAGAGCAAACTACTGCAACAATCAGACAAGAAGCTGTTTCATACTGTTGTCCACCAGGGTTTGGCTTTTCAATATGCTGTTCTAATATCTTTTAAAAACTAATTATTTTCTCCCCAAAATAATGAAAGGCCCGTTTATGATGTTATAGCAGATCAGAGTTAAAAGGAGGCTCAAGCTGGCTCTGACATTTGCACCTTACTTTTAATACTGTGTTCATATGCATAAAATACTGGTTGCATGCAGCTGGTAATGAAATAACCCTTACCTCTTCAGGTTTGAGCATGCAGAGCATGTTTGTAGAGAAATACCTGAAGATCCTATGTAGTGTAATACAAATGCCAAAGGGTAAAAATTCTTTTTTGCTGGTTTTACTAGCCAGCAGGCACAGAGAAGGCACCTTTCTGAACATAATGTATGAGCACAAAAGCCATTGCACTGGGCTCAAGCACTGACTGAAGTACCCCATGTGCTCTCTCTAATAACTGGGCATAGCACACGCTTAAGGGAAGACTATAAAAAATAGCACCTCCTGGTGTGATGCTATTGACAATGTAAAGTTTCCTCTGCTAGAGTTCGTATCCAGAGTTTCTTGTTTAATACCCTGCAGCAGAGCGATTCATGAATATTTGTAATCTCAATATTCATTTATACTGAGGCTCATCTGGCACAGTGTTCCAGGACCAACCGCTGAACCACTTGGGAAAATATCTTTGGTTTTAAACCCTGCTTGTTCTTTTCTGTGTGTTTCCCTAAATCCTGGCTTATGAGAAATGAGGAACAATTATTATTTTTATTGTTATTTACCTTATTCACCTTTCCAACCTATTCTGGATTCTACGAGTCTTTATCAGTTAGGCTGCACAGTCCTAGTGTCCTTAGTGCCTGTATGCCCCAAGTCATCCATGGCCCTGAACATTATTTTAACCTTTTTGATGCCTTTTTACATTCTACAGTATCCACTGGAACATGGGTAGGGATTTTATCTGCTCTTTGGCCCTTTTGTAGAATTACTTATGTTGAGAAAGACCTTTAAGATCATTGAGTCAAAGAGTTATGGGATAGAAACTCTCTGTCCTTACAACTCGCAGGGCTTGCTGTGTGCTACAAGTTCCCTGTGGTCCTAATTTTGATTAGTTGCAGCATTTGTAGCTCCCGGATCTGATCAAATGGGTATGTAAATGGAGATAGATGCCTCTTGTGGCACCTGTAATGGACTGTTTCAGCCATTAGATCCGGAGAAATCATTTTTCCAAGGCCTCCTTCTCTCCAGGGGGAGAACTGTTGCATTATTCATGGTCGCTATTTCCACTGTAAACTCTTGTCTCATGATTACAGCCTGTCACACTTCCCCCCCTCCTCAGCTCCCTCCCCCAATTCTCTTGCACTTTCATGTTTCTTGTTCCTTTGCAAAGCTAAAGGTGTGTCTCTTTGAAGTCCTCAGGGAGAAAGTATTCTGCCAAGACAAGAACATGGAGCACCAACAGATTCTCAGTGTGTCTGATGAGCGAGGCAATATCCCCTTTTTCTGCGTATGCATTTTGTCCCATCGGTGATAGAGCCGATTTTACTTGCATGCTAAAAGAAAAGTACATCCACCCATCTCCCCTCACTGGTAGCAAAAAAAGAGCGATTTGGTAGCTGATTTGAATATCTTGCTTCAGATTTTATGCCATAGGGGAGTACTTCAGGTAACCTGGACCAGCTTCCTCCTGGATGTAACAAGAATTTTATAAGTCTCCTTGGATTGCCTTAGCCCCTTGCATGGTTTCTTGGTAATTGTTTTAGGAAATGCTAGAAATGGCAAAACATGCCCCTAATAGGAGAGTGATATGTTTTCCATATCTTTGTGGTACATACCTTCCATGTGTATTGAAACAAGTTGTGTCAGCATAGAGTCAGAAGAGGATGCGTAGAAGCATAAGTCTGTTGGGGAGTATGATGAATAAAATAAGAATCATTTGGAAGATCTGACCGTGTAAATACTTAAGCATAAAACAGTTTTCAAAACCTTGCTCAGGCCATTTCAGTACCAGTGGCTGTGGAGTGTTAAGTACAAGACCATCTTTTCTCTGTGACAGCATCCCAAGACATCCTTCCCATCTTTTCTTAGCTCTGTGCCTTCTTTAATAATGAGACAAATTCAGATTTTAAAATAGAGAGAAAGCAGTATTATGGAACGAGAAGGGATCGAGAAGTAATTTTCCATTTCTATAATGATTTTTATTCTGACATTTCCAGAAACATATGGCCCCGTGTTCTGCGAGCGGTTTGTTAGGATGTGCTGTCCCTCTGCCTCGCTTCCCAGAACGCACAGTCCCCCACACACATGCTCACGCCGACGTGCGATGACGCCCAGCGTTGCACCTCGGTCTGCCGGCAGCAGGGAGGCAGGATCTGTGCATCCCATCCGCTCTGGGTCCCTCTGAAGTTCAGTCCTTGCTGCTTCAGGAACTGCCGCTGAGGGAGGCACATCTCTTTGTGGCTTAAACTGTCTGCTTTGAAGGAGGCAGATTAAAGCCAGGAGACCCCAAGTTCATGGTTTCTAACACCCTGAGCTCAAGCCAGAGCTCAGGTACCCAGAAAACCTGTTGCTTCGGTGTTATGGGCAGCTCTGCAGCCTGTTGAGCTGCGAATGCTGCAGCTGCCAGCAGGCTGGGAGTTTGAAGAGATTTTAGTGAAAACCTTCCTTTTCCGTCTTTCCTCATTCGCAATATGTCATGTCGGGCTGAGTACCTGAAAGGATCTTAAGAGCGGGGGTTTATAAGTCTTTTCGATGGTCTGAGCAGGCAGAACTGCAGATTCTGTGCACTGCTGGTGGCAGAGGGTGAAAAGCAGTCCCACACCAGGATCCCTGTTGCAAAGGAAAGTCCTGTGCAGGACAGGAGAGGGAAGTCTCCAGAATGTACACAGATACCCAGGATCTCCCCATGGATGATCTGTCTGCACAGGGCTTCTGCCCAGCCACTGCAGACAAATGGGATTGCAGTAAAAATTTAAGTAGCTTCTTGACTCCAGCTACCTACATCATCTAGGCTTTGCATGGCTCTCCTGGATTGCATGTCATCGTTTTTTTTAGTTCAAAGACTACATAATCTATATGAAAATACATATGTAAAAGGTCTGAGAAGAATCCAACCTGCTTTGATATTGACTGTCCCAAAGACCCTCTCATACAGCAACAACCACTTCCCTTTTTGTATTTTTTTTTCAGGCCAGGCTGATTTTTAGGGCAAATGTGGTGTGGGAGTCAGAGCTGAGGGACGTGGAAGGCAGCTTATGGAGAGCAAAAAACATCACCTGCGTCAGGGCTGGGATACCTCCATCAGAGCAGGGGATGCTGTGGACCATCCTCTGCTGTGGTACAGCAGATGCAGATGCCTGTGGGCACTGCAGTGCTGAGTTGGCAGGGGCTACATCTGAAACCAAAGAGCTATTTTCTGTCTGTGGTAGACGGGACCGTGACTGCCAACCAGACAGCTCCTGACCTCCCAGCAGGTATCTCAGGAGAGAGCAGTTTGCAAGCACAGCAGCTACCTGAGGCTACCGTTTGCTGTGACACAATTTCCTTGAAATCCCCCCTGCCCAGCCCCAGCAGCAGCACTTCCAGGAACAATCTCTCCATCTCCCACATGCAGAACCAAAAAGCCTGTTTTGTTTGTGGATCCCTGAAGACTGGACGGGAGCATCTGACCTCACTATGCAGCTCTGCTAATGAAGCTGCCGAGAGTAATTAAACTAGAGCAATATCTGTTGTGATATTTAGAAAAAGGCATCCCAGAGGTAATTATGCTGCTCAGCTCCCTCTCTCTGCCTCTCCCCACCACCACTCACCTGTGCAGAGCACCACTGGGAGGGTAATAACAGCTTTGCGGTTGTGCCTCTCATTCTAAAGAGAGCCTGTGCAAAGGCTCAGTCTCACTGTGCAACAGTCAAGTCTCCACGGACGCTGAGATGAGCTGTGAAATTCAGTCTCGGCACGAGGGAGATCCGGGGGCGGCCGTCTCTGCTTACCGCACCAGGGAAGTGATGCTGGGCTTCAGAAAGTGCTTTTGTACGTGCACATCTGTGCCCCTGGCCTGATCTGTGACGGAAGGTGCAGAAGTTAAGGGTCTAAGCAGCACACCATCCTGGCACGTGAAGAGCAGTAGTAACTCAAAGACATGTTTCATCTTGTGGATGTGGCTCTGCCCTGCGAAGCCGACATGCTGCAAAATGCCGCAGCCAGGACACGGCACTAGGAACGAGCTGCAATAGCTTCTCAGTGTCCCTGTGATCCCCCTGTCATCAGCTACACCATCCCACTCGACATGTGCTGGAGTGGCCTGTATTGCGCCAGCTTGTTGCTCCCAGCCCCAGTCTGATCTCTGAGGATTTTGCTTTTTTCTTCCCAAATCCGAGAAGGTTTATTTTGAGATTGTAAACCTCAAAGGTGTTTCTCTACTGTCCTGCTGCCAACAGTGCTCCCTTGTTCCTCATCTGGCATACCTTGCCTGCTCTTGTCTCCATTATAGAATCACGGAAGGGGTTATGCAACATAAAATCAAATTGGCTGAGTTTTGATCTCATTTACACCTTGATGAATCAGAAGTGGGGTTTTGGTTGTGATTTTTGTTGCTAATCTTGCAAAAGAGGAGATGATTTGGAGGTCCTCTGAGTTTTCAGATGAAAAGTTGGGAGTTTTGTGTTAGAGTTGGAAAAAAAAGGACTGAAATGATTAAAAAAAAATATATGAACAGGGCACTTTTCTTCCCCACAAAGAGTCCTGTTTAGCATCCCATCCCTTAAGAGTAATTTCTGGTTTTCTGGTTCCATGTTCTGGTTCAGGTCAGTAAAAACTATTAAGGTCAGTCACAGAAAGGAAGAGTGATGCTTTCTCTTTTCTCCCTGACTTCCTTCAGATACCATTTTTATTTCTTTGGAGTCTTGAGCATGGAACATGTTAGGGAACTTCTTTTCCTTTAGTGTGCTTATCCAAATAAGTCCTGATACTTCAGTGAACAAAAGCAAGTGAAAAGGTTTGAAACTATAGAAAGAGTTTTTTCCTCTTTTTTTTCTTTTTATTTTTTCCTCAATTCCATAGCAACAATACAGAGACCTCCACAAACGTATAGTTGATTGTTCTCAAGGAACATTGTATCTGGATACTGATGTCTATTTATAGGAGCAATTAAGAGAATCTGACAGGAGAACCCAGGCCCACTAATTTAGGAAATCCTGCTGGACAGTTCAACATGTCAAGGTATTTAGTCAGCATGGTTCAGCAAGTGTTTTGTGTCTCACTGTGGGCAGTTACTTAAACAGGGACAGGGACCACCTGCAGAAAGTCCTGGAGGAACCAGGTGTGTTCCAAGCCCTAGAACACATGGCAGAGAAGAGAAAGGGAATGAGCTGGGGTTTAGTCTGGAACATGGAAACAGAGCTGTAGTTTTCAAACCTTCAGGTGCAGCCTGCAGAGGGAAAATCATAGAATGTTTTGGGATGGGAGAGACCTTTAAAGATCATCTAGTCCAAGACCCCAGCAATGAGCAGGGACATCTTTATCCATATCAGGTTGCACAGTTGAATGACCAAGTTGTTCTGTCTATCCCCTGTGGCTTCGCAGATGGTGGAGGCTGGACGTTGGGAGGTCTGTCTGATAGCTTGGTTTGGGGATGAGTTAGATGAGGGAGCAGCAAACAGTGGGAGAGACCTTTAAAGATCATCTAGTCCAAGACCCCAGCAATGAGCAGGGACATCTTTATCCATATCAGGTTGCACAGTTGAATGACCAAGTTGTTCTGTCTATCCCCTGTGGCTTCGCAGATGGTGGAGGCTGGACTTTGGGAGGTCTGTCTGATAGCTTGGTTTGGGGATGAGTTAGCTGAGGGAGCAGCAAACAGAGCTTGTGGAACAGCCTGGAAGGATGTCTGTCACCGATGCTTCAGGCAGAAGTGAGCCAGGTCCATGGATGGCTGGTGCAATATTCTGAGGCCTCTCCTGGCCCAAATCTCCGTGGTCTTCTGGAAAGGCAGGATGGCTGTCTCATGTCTTACCAGCAGAAATCTTTCTGGATTTTTGCTCAGGGAGAAAAGGGACTTGGCAAATGTGGCAATCGTCAAGGTCTGCATTACCAAGGCATCTTCCAGGAAAAGTGATTTCCTTTGTGAGGCCATATTACAGCTCAATAATTACAGAAATAATAATGTTTTCTTTTCAAGACAACAAATAATGGCCCCTGGAGGTGCTGTGCAGCCGTATAACCTCTACAAGCTCTTGTAGTTCTTCAGAGACTCTTGATTTTTCCCCACTGACCCCCTGACACACTTCTTTTTAATGATATTTACGACATTTAATAACTAACTCCAAATTGCCTTGATAAACCACTGTGTTCCTGCATGTGGCTGAATTGACTCTCTTTGTTCATCTGTGTGGATTATCTTCTTTCCAGAGCCACTGGAGAGAGAGCGTGCTTCAGTGCACAATATATCCCATCTTTTGAAATTCATGAAGGGTTTTTCTTGACCTGCTGGGTTTCATTTCTCTAGGCCAGATGCTGGCAAAAACTGAAATCTGCTGGCCCTTAAGTCCTCTCCATGAAAAAGAAAAAAAGAAAAAAAAAAGAATAGTAGAGAATTCACCCAGCAGGTGTAGGCAACATGTGGACCACAGCTTTCGCACCTCCCTGTGCATTAACTCCCAACAGCCAAACAGGCTGACCTGAAAACAGGTGAGATGCTGAAAGCCATCAGCAGCTAGCTGCTGAGCCAGAACTCAGGTGACAGGATGAGTTCATAGGGATGGATATGGTTGAAGAGCCTTTTGTAACTACTGCAACTGTTCTCTATTCTGCCTGGTACTACTTCCTGAAAGCATTCAGTTAATAACTATTAGGTTCCCAAAACCATAAGCTTGTTTTACAAGTCATGCATTTTTAATACTGTATTGAATTTGAGTTGTATTTTTATTAATCTTCCCTTTATTAGCACTGAAAATGCATTTTTTAGATTTTTTTTTCCCCTCTACAGTTGAAGGTCTGTACCTTTTCTGAAAAAGAAAAAATATAATGTGACTCATAGTCAAAGGACTCCAGGAGCCCAGATTTTATAGACCTCACAATTGCAAGCCCGGTGCTGAGACTACAAGAGTCAGTAGGACTGCGTGCAGCCCTCATTTCGGTGATGAAACCCCATGTGTTCATTTTCAGTGAGAAAAATCCCTGAGTGACATTGCAGGTGGTTTATGTAAAGCTCTTTGTCTCAGTTCTTACTGCTGCGAATTTGGGCCAGCACTTGTAGCAGAGATGGAGGGACTAAATCACTGGAGACATTCTGCTTCTGTGTAAATGATTTTATGGCCATCACAACGTCTCCTGCAGTTGCCGTAACACCACTTTCGGAACAAATCTCGCTTAAAGGGAAGCTGACAGATGCTGAATCATATGAATGAAACAGCAGCCTGTGAGATCCAGAACACCACGATTTGGAGACCTCCATCTTGAAGGGAGCTGCAAAATTACTGTACTCAGGCAGTAGATACAGTCTCCTATCGAGTTCAGCCTGAATCTCTGTCTCTCTTGCAGCCAAGTCATTCTCCCTTTAATTAATATTTCATCCTGTTGATGCAACTTGTCCACTTATTTTCCCAGTTGTTTGCAGTGCGGATTTCCCAAATTGTTTCCTCAGGGCACTTGCAAAATCAAGATTTCACATCTGAGGAGTTCCTTGCAGCTCAATTATTGAAATTTGTTGCTGAAAAATGTATATGCTTTTAATTAAAAAAAAATTTAAAAATACCCAGCAAAACCAGCCTGGAGCTAGTTTGAAAGTGAGAGGAATGTTTTGTTAAAAAATGAAGGAAAAACCCCAAACCTCAAGTGAATGAGAAGTTACAGCACTGTATGTCCAGAAACTATTTGAAACCTTTCCCCAGTGATAGATAATGGCAAAGAGCCTGGGATTGAGCCGTGTCACCTTATAAAAATGTCAGAAGCTGAAACCACCTGAGATATTAGTTGCTGGAGGATCTTCCCTAACTGAGTTAAAACAGAGAATGTGTCATCCTCCTTCTCAGCCTGAAGCAGGCTGAATTTGAGAAGGGATTATTCCCTGGGCAGGCCAGCAGAATGCCCATGGTATTGCCTCTGTTTGCTCTGCATTAAGGTGGACCATGCATGCACCTGTGTTGGTTCAGATCCTGCAGTTGATAGGAAATTAATCCTGAGCTGAAGCAGGGAACTCTGATAGTCCCCAGAGGGCCTTATTTCTCGATTTCTCCTAACTGGTGCAAGACCAGAACTTTCTCCCAGGTTAAGCTACATCCCAAAAAAGGCAAGCCTGCCCACCTGTGCTTTGTAAAGCCACAGTGAGGAATTCTTTATATTTGGTATCTGCTAAAGAGGTGAGTAAATACATCAATACCTGTGCAAGAAACCCAGCATGAATGCAACACAATGTACTTTGGGGGCTGCTTACATACAGTTTTGGCAGAGGGGATCTATGTGGAACTGTTGGTGTGGAAACCTGAGGCAGCTGCAGTCTGTGCCTTACTTTACCAAGAGCCATCTACTGCCCTGCTGCAGTGGCCCCCATGCCACCAGGCAGTCCCGTGGAGCAAGCACCACTTCAGAGAGTCTTTGTGCCACCAGCAATGATTTGAGTGATTTTTCTCTTGGTGCTCTGTTTTTTTAAAAACTCTAGCTGCAACCACAGGAGCAGGTTGTAGGTGTGTGTGTTATGGCAAGATGTGATGTGTCCTGGGCTCTGTATGTTCCCAGTGATGTCTAAAGGCTGCCCGTAGCGTGGTGGGACACAGCAACTCTCCTGTGAGGACAAGCTGGGCTGGGATCCCAGGCCTGGGGACAGCAATGGGCAGCAGGACCCTCTTGGTTCAAACAGAGACCCCATGGGCAGAACTGCTGTGGGATTTGGTGGGACACCAGGTGGAGGATGCTCTGTGCAGAGGTTCCCTAGCTTGGTCTGTGCTTTGCTGAAGCATGGCAGCTTCCTGGCCAAGTCAGATACACACTGGGGGCTAAGCCTGAGGCAGGTGCGTGGCTGTCCTTTTTGCACATCCCAGATTGCTTCACAGTTCACACAACAGACTGGTGGTGCCTCCTACCCTCTCAGCTGTCATGCAAGAGCCTGGCAGGGCCCAGCTTGGTCCCTGTGACCCAGCTTGTGACCTCATTTCTGTCCTTACTACCACCTTTTCCCTGAATGAGCCTGTTGGCCTCAGTAGGGTTGTAGGTGGGATCAGATTTACACATCAAAATTAGGGCTAGCTTGAGGCGAATCTCAGTTGTTCAAGTGAATCAATGTGGTTTCTTCTCACCATGCTATGTTTGGTACTTGGGGAGGAAAAGAGTTCCTGGGGAATCTCTGATGCTGCTAATTGTAATGTTGGTGTCACCTGGGAGCTCAGCTGAGGCCACCTCTTTGTTCCACAGAGACCTCTGGCAGGTTGGACAGTTGAGAGCAACCGCTCTATGAGCAAATGGTTCTAGATGTGAGACAGCAGCTCCATCAAGCAGCACCATGCACTCAACCAGCCACAGCATGGAAGAGATGCAGTCCTGCTCTAGGAGTAGGTGCTGTGCAAAGTACTCCGTGGTGGGCCTGTCCCAGAGGCAAGAATTTCTCCTGTTCTGGGCAAGGGGCTTCCTGAATAGACAACATTTTGCTAATGTTTACTCTGGGTTTGCTAAGAAGCTGGAAAAGGAGGTATTAAGATCGCGACAGAGGAAAAGAGGCTGCTTGGAGATGGTGAATAATCCTTGGGGAGCAGGATCTCCTTCTGCTTGGTTATTCATGGTGGAGTTACTGCAGGGGTCTCTACTCAGCTGAGTCCTCTCCCTGTTCTCCAATGTCTGTGGGTTTTGAGAAGGACAAAAACTCACTGAATGTCAACCCTAGAGGACAATCACATGCTAACACGAACCCTTCCCCAAGGGGAAAGTGATAATTTCTGTCATACCTCTTCCCTTCCCCCCCAGGACTGGTCCTGAGGACTACTCAGCCTTTTGCTGGATGTACAGGGGTGGCCACTGTGCAGCTCACTAGCCCTACGGTTTAATAAATGAGAAAACATATGAGGGCCTATTTCCTCCTGCCATTGGCTTCTTGAAAACAGGGTTGGTATTTTGAGTATTTTTAGGAAAAAGAGTTTAGTATAATGTAGCAGAAAAGTTCGGAAGAGGGTAGAAAAGGAATAGCAGCAGTAGGAGTTTAAATGTGATTGTGTTCGAAGTGGGAGGGAGGCACAACATGAACCCCATTCCTCCTCCTGTCCTCCTTGCTGAAGATCAGAAAAAAACAAGACCTGAGAATAGTAAAGAAAAGCAGTGGCATGGAAAGTGTGGCTGGGTGGGTGGGAAGCGGGGTGCTGAGGTACAGCGTTGACTGGCAGGCCCTTTTTTGATGAGTTTGTTTTTAAAGATAAATAATATAAGTACAGGGCAGAGCATGCCCAGAGAAGTGGCAAAGGAGATGTTTCTCACTGTCCCTGGGTTTCCTCTCATGTCACACTTCCTGACTTTGCAGCATAAGATGCAGGATTTTATACACAGAGCAAATTGTGGCTGATCATAGTTTGCAGGGAAGCCCTCATGTTTTCTCTTCTCTGCCAAATTCTCCCTTGAAATGTAAATAAATAGGGTTGGAGACACAAATAATGAGGCCCAAGGGTAAGTGACTAAAAATCCAACATCATGTTTTCTTCAGCTGAATTTTTGGGAAAAAAACCCCCAAGGCTAGATGAGGAATGATATAAAAAGAAATTAGACCTATAGTTCAGCATGTAGGAAAGCTCAGAGCTGCTGTAAGGAAGCCATGGTGTGCTAACTAACGAATAAGCGAACACAAACAGTGGTGTACTCTTCCTACAAAAACCGTCTTCCACCTCAGTTTTGAAAGCAGATTGCTGCCGACACCTGAGCCAAGTCTGCTTTGAAACTTTGTGCTGCAAACAGTAGTGAGCACCATGGTCAGTGGCCAGGAGAATTTTCAGCTGTTATTGTAGAGTCTTTCTGAACTTCTTTTCTTTCCAACTAGCTGTTGGCCCAACATTCAGCAGGCCAATAGAACACCACTGGCTGTAACAGCCATTGTGTTTTGGTTACGGACCACACCTGGCCAGGAAGGAAGGCAGGGTAAAAAAAAGCTGTTTTCCAGGGAGATCCTCTCTAAAAGGGCAGCTAGTGGGGTGACTCTTCTGATGACGCAAGCAATGCCTCATTTCACATGTTAGGAGCTGAATGAATGTGTCTCTTTGCAATTGTGCATGCTGGACTGAGGCTGCAATTGAGGATGTATCTGCTGAACAGCAGCAGAATGGCTGCAGTCACCAACTGGGAGTTATAACTAACTGCCTGGGAAAAGGATCAAAGTGAAATCTTTCTACATCGTGTTTCCTCACAAAGATTGTTCCTCTACACTTGGTACCACCTCTCTCTAGAGCATCGCTTTTGATGTTGCAGACAGCATCATACTAATAGTAATGCAGATGGGCTTTCCTGCTAGTCAAGCTTGTCACTGAATAAGGTTCATTCCACACTGTACATGAAAGGTCTGCCCCCACCCTTTAAATACCTGTGTGCATTTCGGTAGGAACCATTGCTGGTCCTGAGTGACCAACCCTGCTCCCTGCAGATGCCCTGATCAGACAAGCACAAACCAATAGACGCTTGATTTCCCTCAATTTGCTGCAGTGCAGTTAGCTCTATGGCACAGCGCTAGTGCCTCTGCCTGGGAAGCAGGCAGGGAACCACTTAGCTACTCCATGGCAAAGTCAGCTCCAGCTCTGCTCTGCCCTCCTCCTTCCCCTCGACACTCTGCTCCGAGGCACCAGAATCCTGCCTGACCGTGCTCGATTAGAGATGTCTTTAGGGCACCAAGCAGCTGACATCAAGGAAAGTATTGTTTCATGTCAGTGTGATAGTACAGAAACCCTTGCTTGTTAGGAAGAAATCTTGAAACAATCCATATTTTACAAAAGGGAAAGCCACAGAAGCTATTTACACATTTGAGGGAAGGGCACAAGTGAATCTGTAGCGCTGCTGTAATGGAGGCAGAGGGGCTGTGTACACAGTGTTTGCGAAAGCAGCGCACAGCGAAGATCATGTCTTTGAACGTGTTATCCGCTGGTCCCGAGTGCCTGCTCCTGATTTGTTCAGTTTGATCAACAAAATACTGAGCATCTGCTCAACTTTCACTTACCTCAGAGACAACAGGGGTATTACTGACTTCTGCACCAGCCCTTGCAATGGGAGCACGGGGTCATGCAGGGGCCAAACCAAAAGGCATAGCCTCGAGTGCAGGGGGGCCAGTGGGTGCCCCCAAATGCAGAGAGCATGTCTGATGTGCCTGGGGCTGTCCTGCTGCCCCACATAGACAGCCATGCTATCCATTCACAGGTACCACGAAGAAAGAGCAGACAGGAGGTGTTGCACACCCAGACCTCTCTATTCTCTCTCTTTTCTAACATTAAGCATATATTTTGCTGCATTACTGGACAGGGTTAATATTGTGTTTGGGTGCATGGACAAAGGGCTGAATGGTGAGGATTTTCTGTGGAGCACTTGGGTAATTGCTCTGCCTTGGTTTTGGTTCTTTTAGAATTGTTTGCAAAGACTCGAAGAGAAAAAAAAAAAAGGAAAAGGAGACAGAGGCAGTCACTCAGGAGAGGCTGTTGCAGTCAGGAGAGTGTGAGTGTGTAGCTCCTCAGAGTCATTTTGGATCTCCTCCCCAGCACTGCGGTCCAGCAGCAGTGTACGAGCAAAACCTGCCTCTGCTGCCATCTGTATCCAATTCATTGACTTCCAGTTTCACACAAAAAATAGAGAGATGGTGTTCAGAGCAATGAAATGTGTCTTTGGCCTTTGCATGGGAGTAGAGGACCTAGCTGGACTTCAGGAATTACTTTCACCATGGAAACCTCATAGGCTGAATGTGGCTGCAAGACAAAAGGAGTTACATCCCTCAGTGCGTGGGCCCATTGTGCCCACTTAAATATCAAGGTTATTAAATAACAGTCCTGGGCAATGCTGCTAGGGTGACAGGTACTCCTGAGCAGCAAAACTCACACTGAATTCAGGGCTGAAAAAAACAGATGTGATTTTTTCATATAGCCTTCTGCATCCTTTTCGTAGAGCACTATAAATGAGGTTATTAATTATGTCAACAAGGAGAGTAACACCAGGTATTGTCCCTGGTGTTTCACGGCTTGCAGAGCTAGAACAAATCCTCTGTGCCAACAGTCTCCCGTGGATTTGAACATGAGCTTAGAAGCCAGGAACACCTGGCCCTTTCATCAGCTTTGATGCAAACTCATTGTGTGACATCCAAAAAGTCCCTTGCAGTTTGTTTTTGGGAGGTACTGAGCAATCACTGCTGCTCTGCACATCTGAAGCCAGCCCAGTCTGGCCCTCTGTAAAACACAGCCAAAAGCTCCTTTGAGCTCTCCTAATGAAAGGCGTGTTATGAATGCAAAGTTTATTACACGTCTACCGTGTAATGTCACATGGACTTGTAACGTAGTAAACACTGCAGATATTCCAAAGACGGAAAATCTTATCTATAGTAAACACATTGTGAAGCTCCTCACTGAATTACTCTAAGCCTCTGATATCCCTCTGCAGATTTTGGTTGAGTTTTGGCCCTTGAAGGTATTTGTAGACTGCTGCCATATTCCTCTACTGAATATCTGCCAGATCCATCCGTCCCAGGCCCTTCTGTTACCAACAGAGCAGATGCACTTGAAGTTGTGAAGCTCAGAGTAAGCAAAACTAAAGTGTTTAATCTATTATTAATCAGTCAGTTGCAGAAATGATAGGGCTCTGGGGGACCTCAGAAAGACATCAATATTTATGGCCTCGTTAGCAAATGCCACTTTTTTTTGTTTTTTTAAAGAGACAACAGAATTATGAAGGATGTTTATGTTTCGAGTCATTCCATAAAGAGGCAATGTCATGTTTTGGGACAGGAGGATACAGAACAAGGTATTTAATATTTATTGCAAAGTATTGGGACTTCCACTGTACTTCTGTTCTTCTTGGTCATGCATTCAAGCTTTTACCTTCTCTAGGTAATGACTCAAGCTGAGATTGGACACCCCCGATCACTCTGAGCTATCATCTAGGGATTTTTTAAAACCAAAAGATAAAATCTCCCTAATTCAATTTCAGAGATAAATTATATAAATTCTCTAAAAGAGAAGCAATGAAATATAATTTCACTTCCAAAAGAGCTCCACCCGTTACAAGCAATTTTTTTTTGGATTAAACGAGACTAAATTTAGATTGGATATTGGGAAAAAATTCTTTGCTGAAAGGGCTGTCAAGCAGTGGAACTGGCTGCCCAGGGAAGTGGCTGAGTCACCATCCCTGAAGGTATTTAAAAGACATGGTGCTTAGTGACATGGTTTAGTGGTGGACTTGACAGTGTTAGGTTAAGGATTGGACTTGATGATCTTAAAGGTGTTTTCCAAGCTAAACGGTTCTACAATTCTCTAAAAAATGCATCCTGCAATGCTTGAGCTTTGCGGTGTTTTGCAGTTCTTGCTGAAGCTTGTTCCTTGACATTTTCCTCACCCACCTAGTGCTGGTGATTTTAATGTGAGTGTTATCCCTGGTACACAACCTCTTCTTAGCTCAATTAATTTTTACCTTCATGTACTTATGAGTTGGTTTTTTCATACGCTGTGTTTTGCTTTTTCTTCTAAAACAAAACCCTTCTTCTCCTAACTTTTTAATGAAATATTTTTATTTTAATGGATATTCTTTTATATCTGCTTGAGTCGTCTGTGTAGTTTCTGATTTTTTGCTAAAGATCTCTTGCTTAAGTAGAAGAATAATTTCTCTCGTCTCAAAATCCCTTCCATGCCACCATCATTGGCGCAACCTCTCGGTCAAACATTATTGCTTTCTGTTTCATGCAAGAGATGTCAAGGAAGAGACCACTGGAGCAGAGACTAAAATCCAAGGGGGAATAAGAGGATAAAGGAAAGAGGAAGAGGGAGGACTTTTCAAAGGAAATAAATAGACACCAACACTTTCCCCCTCAAGGAAATAGTAGTTTCAATAAATGTTTACTATGGTTTTGCCATCGCAAATCTGAAATAAAAGGTAAACGTGGAGATTTTCTATGTATGCTCACACTTTTTGCCAGTTTGCCACTTACCTCCCACCTACCAGTTGGAAAACAGGAGAAAAAAACCCAGCATGTGATGCCAACTCCACCTATTTTCGTATTTCTCCGTTTTCCCATCTTCTCTCCACACAGAGAAAAGTACTAAAAATCTGTGACTAAAGAAGTAAAACTATTTTAATCAGTTCCTTTGACCAAAGGAAATTTAAGGTTACTTGAAACAGAACAAAACTAAATACTCTTTTTGATATTTCCAGGAAAAAAGACAACTAATGGGGTTTTTTTATGTGACTTCCTAAGAGGAAAAAGTAAGCTGGTAGCTCTGTTTACTAGATTTCTGTTGGTTGGCTTATAGAAGAATCTTGGAAATTGCTCCTTGTAGCTCTGCCCTGTGCTTTGTGCAGCCCTTGTCTCCCTCTCCCCCTGCCACCCTCTGCCCGGTGGGCGCTTGGTTGCCCTCACACTCTGCTGTGATAAATGGCACCCACATTTTAATAAATGCTTTTCCCTGCTTACCAAAAACTTCAAGTTTTTTTAAAAGTCATTGACTTCAGCACAAGCAGAGCTTGCTTAGTCCCAAGGGGCAGAGCTCCATGTTTGATAATGTGAGGTATATAGAAACTTTCAAATGTCTTGGT
This sequence comes from Apaloderma vittatum, assembly GCF_000703405.1. Classification (NCBI taxonomy): domain Eukaryota; kingdom Metazoa; phylum Chordata; class Aves; order Trogoniformes; family Trogonidae; genus Apaloderma; species Apaloderma vittatum. The sequence continues at coordinate 124,686 of NW_009695055.1, read as the reverse complement.
TTTTAGCTCTACTCCTTTCAAAAGAGATTGCTTCATCTTTATGCAAATGCCAGGGACCTTTATACCAGCTGCTTCTTGCTCACTGCTCAGCCAACATCCCCTTCATCTGCCTTACTCAGCTATAGGGAAGGAAAGCATCAGGCACGCTTGTTCCTGGGAGGATAACAGCTCATGCAGCAGCACTTGCAGTCCACTAAATATTCATTTCCCTGTGGTTTTTTGTATCCGTATTACAGATATGTAATTCCTATCAGACGTGTCAGGTGTTTGGTGTCTCTGGAGACAGCCAAATGGTGGAGGCGGGAGACTCCTGGAATGTAAATGTGTGCTGAGGCAATGTGAGAGTGGTTTCTGCATGCCACAGAGATCAAAATAGATCTCTGGGTGCTGCGCCTGCACTCGGGTGCTGAGCAGGGAGCTCTCTGCTCCCTCTCCTCTCTTGCAGTGGTGTGAATTTTAGAGTCAAAAAGGAAAAGGCCAGGGTAGTTTTGCTGCAATATCAGTTAGCAAGTCAAGGAAGGGAATGGTGGAGGTGATGGGTAGATGTAAGGTCTTTGCACGAGACCCACCTCTCTGAGGCTCAAAGGGAAGGTTTCAGGTTTTTTACCCCGCTGCTGTGGATGGGGAGACAAAGTGAAGGAACAAAATGCTTCTGCTCTGTTGACCTCTTATGATAGAAATCGTGCAGTGGTGCAAGAGGATGCAACTCCGTGCCTGGACTGCACAGGGAGCACAGGAAGGGACCTCAGGGTCACTGACACCAGGTTGTGCTCTCAGACTCAAATGATGCTCTAGATGCAACCAGCTCTGGTTTTGCTCCAGTGCTCCCTTTGGAAAGCGATACCCAAGCTGCTCTCCTCCCGCAGTTACAAATCTTTCTGTGGTCTATAGCCTGCATTTATTCATGACTAGTTTATTGTCACTTGTTCTCATGCCAATGTTGTCCTTTAGCATCAATAGCTCTTCTCTAGTGTTTACCCCTCTGATGTTTTTATAGACAGCAACCCGTCCTCTATCAGCCTTTGCTTCCCTGTGCTAAACATGCCAGCTCTTTTAAATCTCTCCTCATGATGCAAGCTCTCTGTTTGCCAGGATAGTTACCCAAATATCCAAGGTTTTACCCCCAAATACCTCATCTACATTCATTTATCTTGCCTTTCAAAAAAAGTGCTGGTTTTACCGTGCTGGTGGCAGGTTCACATGCATGTGTCACACTTAGTGGAAGATATGTACTTTGGGAAGGGGTATAATGATATGTGTGATACATAAATAATTCCTCTGTGTGGGGGGCACGCTGTGAGATGCTGCATGTGGCCGTGCATTCGTGTGGAGGGATGCTGCCAGCGGGATCGTGTGTGCGAGACTCTGAAAAGGATTACTCAGTGTGTGAGGGGGCGTCATAAGACGGATTTTGAGGTACGTGACACTGAGAAGGATTAGCCTCTGTGTAAAAAAGTGTGCGTGTGTAGAAGAGAGGGAAGATAAGCGGATGGCTGCGCGTGGCACACGGAGAAAGATTAGCCCAAGCATCTGGGAGCGGGGTGATAAGGAGGGCTGTGTGTGAGAATGCTACTGTAAAAAGCCAGGATTTAGCTAATGGGAGGATTAGTGTGTGTTTGTTTGTGTGTGCACACGTGTGTGCACACATCCACATGGGATGTGGTAAGGACGGGGCATGGGGAAGAGTCCTGCACATGCAGAAAAACCCCTCCCTGTCCCATGGGTTAGAAGGACTACGGGGCACTGCTGAGCCCAATGAGGAGGTGCTCATGGGGCGGGTGACAACGTGGGAGTGCAGCTGCAGGACAGTAAGAGGTACGGCTGTACCAGTTGGAGCAGGGGGATGGAGAGAACACAAGTGGCAGTGGGGAGCGAGGGATGATGCCTCAGACGCACCATGGCACAGCAGGAGACATCACTTGGTGAGCAGGGCAGGACAAAGAGGATGTGCTGTGCTGAGCAGAGCTTGCCTGGACGCGGGGTAAATGCTGTTTCAGTGTGTGTTTCTCAGGAAACAGGGCTCTGGGAGTGGCTAAGCATCCCGCCTGCCACTCAGCATGAATGCTGGCAATGTTTGCAGTGACCTCTCATTCTTCAGCTTTCAGCTCAGGTTTATCCCTGCTGCTCTGACCGACTGCTATTGCAGCAGCTCTTCTAGGTGGAAAGGGTACTGGCAGCAGTCTTGGAGCAATTTATGATCCAGAGCTGGGGAGGAGGGTTGATTGCGTCCTGATGCTTGGTTTTTAACGTTCTATCTTTATGGTAAATTGTTTTCCCCCTTCTACTTTTCCAAGGGAAAATCAGGGTGTTTTGTCAAAATCAGCAACTTTCCACTTTTGATTAAACCTCAGTTTTCATTTGGAGGGAACAAAAGAAAGTGTGGAAAAATTTCAGCTAGCTTTATTGTCCGTTTTTAGTGAAACTGCTCCACCAGCATTAGTTTCATCTCAGAGATGCTGTAAGTAAAGTCTACTGAACCTTTAATTATAAAATGAACTAAATAGGTGGGGTGTCTAAGGCATCTTTTCTTCCAAAAAAGTGGATCCTTTTCTTGTCCAGTAGACATTTGAATGTTTGCTTTCCGTTTAATGAAAGATCAACAGAAGTAGGACCAGTTGCCTTGTAACTTTCAATAATGCATTTATTTTTTAAATAAGAAGGCTAAAAACCAAGTAGTTGCACTTTTGAGATTCCCCTTGGTTCTAGGTGCTGCACCGATGTAAGATCTCAGGGCTGGAAAATAAAGTAGGAAGCTTCCAACCAGAAATGAAGTCTTTATTAGCGCTGAAGAAAATTTCCTGTAGAAGCACAATCATAAAATACAGAGATTGTCCATAAAATGAGGTCTTTATATATTTCTTAAACATGCTCATTTTTCCAACAAGAGGCGTTTCAGCGTGAGGCAGGAGTAGCACAAGATCTATGACAAAGGTGGCCAACTTCTCCTACATTTTCATTTAACAGAGACCCATAATCCACATTGTACCTATCTGGCAGAGCTGATGGGGGTAAATACTCCCTTTTGCTCTGTTGAGAACTGGAGATGGGATGGACTTCCACTGAGGCCCACGGAGACCCTGGTGAGGCCATCGCTGCCCCACAGAGAGGGATTTTCTTGGTCCAGAAACTGCTGCCTGGCAGTAGCTCTGCTCAAGAGCCACCAGCTGGGTACCCAGCTCTGCACTGTGCTGGAAGTCAAGCATGGCCATAGTGATAAGATAGCCCTTCTGGTTTTTAAAAGCTACAAATCATGAAATAACTCAGACCCAAACAAGAGGCATTTGTGGGGCCATGATTTTATTCTGGGAAGGTCTCCAATCTTTCAGGCAAGATGCTGTGTTGTTCTTCCTTTTAGGAACCCTTAGTCCGTCATGAATCACCAGGATGATGAGGTTGGGCTGTGAGAGGAATTGCAATGGGTTTAATGTTAAAGCCAGTACATGAGCTCCATTTCAAAGTGCCCACTCAACAGCTGGTCACAAAATCCCCAAACTTGAGGTTAGGTGCCAAGTTTGTGTGTGCTTGGAGAGGAGCATCACGCCCCTTGCAGTGCTGCCTTGCTCTGCTGCCAGCACGTTCCCTCCTCTGAAAGGAGGGGCAAGTGGAGCAAATGGGGACAGGGAGGGCCCCATGGCTCTATCCACTGAGGAAATGCATTTCACTGACAGATTGTGAGCACCCTACTGGAAAAAAAACATTGCAATAGGCCTGTATTTCACATCTGGCAAAGAGGAGCTCATTTGAGGGCACCTGAGTCCCACTCCAAAATTGTTGTGTGACGGGACAGGTGGCTGTATCAGTCTGCGCAACTGTGAAATGAGATTAAGAACCTTCATGCAGGATAGACTGCCAGGCTTCAGCCAGCGAGGTTTGAAAACAAACCTTCTTAAGTAAGACTAGGCAGCATTACAGAAGGATGAAGTGTTAATGTCTTTGTCCACTCAGAGAGAAAAGACAGAGCGACCCAGGAGTTGAAAGCCTATTATTTTCCCCCCACTTTTTAGAAATAGGCACCTGGCCCTTGGATCTCTGAAAGCCCCTGCGCTCACTCCCCCCCACACACTCTCTTTCATCCTTGTTTTTCTCTTTTAAAGCTCCAATCGATTTTGACATTAAATTGGCTGTTCCCCCACCAATGAACCTCAAACTTGCATCTCCTTTCCCTGGTTCCCCTTCTCCCTTCGAGCTTTCACGTCTCCTCAGGTTTCTGTTATTTCCCATACATTTGCTTTGAAGGATTTTCCAATAAGGGTGTCAGGAGAAGTTTCTTAAAGGTCTTTTAACACAAATTCCTTTTGGTTTCATGCCTGAGGACACTTCTAAGGAGGACCTTGGTGACCTATGCTCAAGCAGACGTGAAGCAAGTACACTTTACAAGCAAGTTACAGCTGACTGCACACATAAATCAGGTCCTGTATCCCTTCAGCCTCATTCAGGGAACATGTTGTGTTTCCCAGCTGACAAAACTAGACCATACTTAGACCCAGTGTAATCCTGTTGGCCTCGATGTAGTTACCAGGGAGACTATAATGTTGACAAGTTTTCTACACTGAAATAAAGGTTTTCTCAGCTGTCTTATTTATATTGCATAGACCATTCTTTCTAACCAGGCAGAAAGTGGATGATTTTCTCATTTTGCAGTCCTTCTGTGGGAGATTTAAGAGTGAAGTTCACAAGGTGATACAAGTGGATTACAGCCATGTATCTCCCTCTACACCATCAGGTTGGTGCAAAGTGCACATGCACAACCAGACCTGCCCCAAATGGCATCCCAGTTCTTCCATTGCTCCACAGACAGTGACAGGAAAGAATCAGACCTTGAGAGCGCACTGATAAAAGCTGCTACAGGCAATATCCTTTTGATATACACGCACGAGCTGAAGCCCAGTTTTCAAAGGCTGCATGTGCCATATGGCTTCCTTATGTGCCTAGATCCCAAATCACCTTCAGATCATTCCAACATCTCTTCTTTAAAGAGATGTGGTAGTCAACTAAGTCATTTAAGCATGTTTTGGAAATGCTACCAAGGTTCTCTACTAACACCAATCTACTGTCAGGTCTAGCAGTGCAGAAGAATGATCACAACAACTGCTTAGGAAATATGACTGCAGATGTTCACTGCCATGTTAAATACAGGCAGACAAACAGAACTTATTTTGCAGGGAAATTCTTTTCTCCAACAGGAGACTCAGGAACTCACAGTGAGGGCTGTGCACTCCTCTCTGCCACATTCAGCACCTAAAGGGGGTTGCAAAGAAGAGAATCTCATCCCTCACTGGCTTAGCTAGGACAATCCTGGAGGTGTAAACCACAGGCTTTTACATTGCACCCCTGGCTTCTTGTGCACAGAGACAGAGGAGTCTATCTCAGGGACATTTTTTTTTGCCTTGTTCCTTCCAGGACCAGTGGCTTTGCCCCCCCATCTCGTAGATGGCAGTTCTGCCTACCTTTCCCTTGGAGGCTTCTGGAATAACTGATGCCTTAATTAGGTTAATTATACTTTTAACCATCCATGTACTCACTTTAGGTGTACGGTTAGAGTCCATTACACAGTGTAGTTTCCCCAGTTTTCCACGTGAGAAGCAAACCTAACACCTGATATGTGAAGCTTTCCATGGCTCGGTTGTCTCGCACAGTATTTGTTAAATCCAAGGAATGTTTCCACTCCTTGAAAAGCTAGTGCTGTTCGGGGCTTGGCCAGTGACTCTAATTTCATGGACAAATGTATGTCATCAGAGGCATCTCTCTGCAATGTCAGTGGAAGGCTTGAGCAATATCTGTGGAGTAGTGAAAGAGTCTCTCCAATGCTTGTCATGAGTGGTACAAATTAGCATCTGCCAGTCTGCTGCTGCTCTTCTGTCTAAATAATATTTTACAGGTAAAGTTTCTGCTGAGAAGCAGTGGGGTTTTCTCAGTAGCTGCCTAAATCGTGTCATAGTCTTAGGTTTACACTGAGTAACTGCTCAAGGCAGAAGCTGCATCTGTAATGTGCAGTGTCACTGCTCCCAAATGATGAATGACCCCAGGTTTCTAACGGCTTCCCTTCCTCTGCCCTGGCTGGCTCACCCACAACGTGCATTTATGCAGAGTGTTTTACATGAACTCTCATGCTCTTTGTAGCTTACTAGTCTCTTTCTTCAGGAGCTTAAAAATTCTCCCAGAATGGAAATTGGTAGAGAAGGCATGTTAGGAAGAGATCTCAGGGTTTTCCTAATGTTAAGGATGCTCCCACATCCTTCTCTCTAAGACACGTGTTCCATTTTTAAAAACTATTTTCTTAGTCTCATTGACAGTGCAGGCTCCTCGGGATAACTGAGATGCTCCTGGTATCTTCACTGGCCTCTATGTAGAGAAGATGACTTAGTATTTCTTATTAGCATAAATCTTTACTATGAACATATGAAGTTCTGCAAGTGAAATATGTAATAGAAAAGTCTTTCCTAAAGTTATTGTCTCACTAGAAAACATTATTGTAACAATTTATGTTAGAGGATTTGATGCCACTTGTCACTAACAGTAATGGGAATTGGCTGTCCAAGGGTCTTTTAGGCAAAAGATGTGCATGCATCCAAGGTAGTTTTATGAAACTGGTAATGTGCTTTGCAGCTTCTCCCATTTCTTAGTCCTTTCCTTGGTCCTCTTTATTTCCTCATGGGACCAGTTTATGATGGGAGATGATTTTTATGGATGCAAGTGTAGATTCAGGAGAAGCACGCAGCTGTAAAAGTGCCCTCTGTCATGCTGGTAAAACGATAGATTTTACCCAAGATTTTTGAGGAAAATCTTGAATTCCACTTTCCGGTGAAGGTCTTGCTCTGCAGCCAGCTCCCCAGTTTATATTTAGTATTTTGGGATGCTTGCATAGGGGCTGCAGGTCCACCCACAGGTTTGTTGGAGCAGCAGGGCAAAGAGTGGAGTTTCCCCAGCTCCCCCATCCCCACCGTTCACACCACTCAGCAGGTTGGATGCCTCCACCTCCGGTGAGAGGGAACCTGCCCTTACAGCTGCTTGCAGCCCCAGTTTAACAAGTATTGCCTCCCTGTAGAAGCTCCATCTGGGCATGCTAGCTAGATGCACTTCATGCAGACTGCTTGTTCCACCACCCACAGCGAGCAATTCACACAGAAGTTTCACCAGAGACCATAAAATTGCAAACCATAGGTCCGGATCTCACCATCTGTCACAGTTCTGCGTTCCTGCTCCCCAGACAACACAGTCTCCTACTGAGTTTAAAAGTTCCCAAGCTGAAACTTGTTTGTTTGGGATTTTTCTAAAAGACTGGTGCTCAGAAGCACTGCAGAAATAAAAATGTGGTAACTACTATCATTTCTTGCCCTTGCATTGCAGACAGGATTGAAGCTGTTCTAATGACAGGGAAGAAATGGTAATATTCCCCCTGACATTAAGTAGGCCTGAAGAAAGCTATGAGCACAATGGAATGGAACATTAATGTGAAAAGGAAAAATAAAAACCCTACAAGAAATGACTATAGCAAAGAACCACCAGGGGAGGCACTTAAAGGCCACAAAAGCCAGTACTCTCAGATGTCAAAGGATCTTGTCATTCTGCACCTAACTCAGCCCTTGCTGAAGTGTTAAATGGGGTTTCAAAACTATTTGTGCTTTCAGAGACCTTAAATGAATACGATATACAACCAGGTAGCACAAAAGGGTTGTGCTCTAGAGGCTTAACCCTTGAATGCTGAGTGTAGTTTACTGGGTTTGTGACTTTGCTGATCCTCTTTTCCGAAGAATAATGGCTCCAGTGACTGCAGAAAAGATGGCACTTTTGGAGCAGCGATGGCACATATAGGTTTTGGAGCATCTGCCTTGCTAGCTCAGCAGATACCTGTAATGTAGCCTGGAAAATTTATAGAAGAAGTGAATATTTATAAATAATGTGTCAGCTGGTGGGTTTAAGTACTGCTTCCCACTTCAGTCCACTAAGGACAAAATGCTCTGTCCTGTATGTGGGAGGATTTCTTTGAAGAAGAATGCTTTGTCCTGAATAAGTGCAAGTTCTTCCTTCTTTGCCCAGACCAGTGAGATTGTATTCTGATAGAGATGTGACCTTGGTGGTGCTTTCCCCACACAATGTACCCTGTGCCTTTTGTCTGCTGCTGTTAATTTTTAAATGAGCAGGGAATCAGATAATGTCAGAAGGCCAACCATAGCTTACCAGTGAGGGAAACATCCTCTGTGCCCTCCAACAGGCTCCATCAGCCAGCTCTCCTCTTAGGCTGGGAGATGTTTTAAGGTAGAGCACACATAAGGCATCATCACTACCCAAAAGATCAATCAGGTTAGAGAAAACTCTCCTGGCTCTCCATTTCCTCCTTATCCTTTGTTTTACTTTCTATGGTGAGCTAGCTGTATTGTTTCTCTGCTGGGAAGGTAATTCTCTGCTCCAAGGAGGCTATTCAGTGGCTTTCTTTATTGCTATTTAACATGTATACATTAGAGTACCTCACAGAGGCCCTGTAGCATTGTGCCAGGCATCCGACAAACACATGCGGAGTGACAACTGCATCTATTGCGGGTACCCATGTGTGCGGGAAAACAGGATAAGAGTAATTCTGAGCCAATTAGAATTAATAATAATGCCCACACACCCTACGTAGGTGTATGTGATATGGCATGTCCCAGTGTTTCTTTGAAGGCAACACACCCCTGGAGTTTAAAAAGGGAATTGTTTAGGTTTCGATTTTTTTCTTGTCAATTTAAAGAATCACTATCAGGAAAAGGAGTTGGTGTTTAAGGAAATATAAAGGTCTTTTTTTCGCGTGCGTCCAAAGCAGGGATTAGAAGCTGGGCACACCAGGATGGTGCCCGATCTGACATTACAGAGTTTGATACCTGCTTTGTCTGGCTCCAGCTGATTGTGTAGGCTTGAAGAGCATTAGGGGTCCAGCACATAAAACTGAGAAACCCAGTGCTTGCACCTGAGCATAAATATATGCCCAGGAAGTGTTTGGGACCATGGAAGGATCATTGCAGAGTGTATGCATGCATTTGTGTGTGTTTTGTAAGGATCTTTGGCTGCTTTGAATAGAAAAATTAGTAAATGTAGCTGTTAATTTCCAGTCTATTATCAAGAAAGCCTTAAAAAGAGTTGTGTTAGTTCAATGGCAGGCAACGATAAGCTTTTATGCACTGTAGCACAAAACAATTAACATCTGGATATTTAGATCAGGAATGGAAAAAACAGAGAGAGGGAGAAAGGGGTAGTGATTACAGGTTCTTACCTCCTACTGCATAGGGAGAAGCAAACTCGGCATGAGATCACATCGGTGCTGGTGTGCAGTTGTCCAGGTGCCGTGATCCAAGCAGCTGTGTGTGGCTGGTCACTGTCAAACAGGCATGTGCTTTCAGTGCATGTCACGGATCTGGTTAGCAAAAGCTCAGTGTCTGGGAAGGGAAATGTTTAAAGCCACCATGAGAACTATTAGAAGGGGAGGTTAGCACACAGGTCATACTTCAGCTCCTCAAGTGTTGGCTTGAGATCCCAAAACAGGCACAGGAAATACCATGTGTAGACCCAGGACTGGAGGAGGTCTGCTGGGCCACCTGGTCTCCAGATGAGAGCTTCTTACTCAGACCTGCTGTCCAAATACAGCTGTTCTGGCTGTCCATCTTGCTGATAAGCATACTGTTGTATCTCTGCATGGAAATAACCATGCCGAAAATTAGTGTGCTCTTCAATTGCCTGCCAAAACTGAAAATTTAGTCCAGATGCTGTAATTTACTGTATGGAGTTCAGTGGCTGTAATCCTGTAGATCACAAATGACAAAGCCTCACAAGGAAGGATTGTGGTGGAAAATTAAAATGTGTTAAGCTGATGGGGCAGAGAGCAAGGCTGATACAGAGCTGCAGCTAAAAACAGTCTTGATTGCTACCTTCATTACAAACCTGGAAGAAGGAATATATATACGATGACTGAACTCCACGCCTGGAGCAGATTTCAGGGGAGGACTAATGGAGACATTAGTATGAACAGGAAACGATCCTAAAAAAAATCCAGAAACAACAAAACTGAGAAAATTTGCCAAAATACTGTTCTCTCAATTGGAGGCAACAACACTATGCCGCAGGGAATGCATCAGAGACTGAGACATCAGTTTGGCTTCCAGACTGGCACATCTGCAGAAGCACAGACCAGACAAAACTGGGGAATGTCTGTGCACATGTTTTATGAAGCAGAGGGACCTGGGGCCAAAATTGTAAATATCAGGATGAAGTTTAAGAGGTGGATGTTAACACTCTCCTTCCCCAATGGTTGTAACATTAATGTTGGAATAACTTTTCCAGGGAGAACCCATAGTTTGGTTTTGCATTGTGACCTGCAACCAGTTTCAAGGCAGACACTTAGAAAATTCTCATCAGAACCTGAGGCTTGCACTGAAGACAGTTGCAAGGTTTAATGTCTATGA
>NW_009695055.1:77871-114244 GCF_000703405.1 Apaloderma vittatum | reverse complement strand
AGAAGCTATTGAAGACAAAATGCATTTTATCTGCAGTGAGCTCTTCTTTATGTGACACACTTGCTTTCTGCTACTGCTTATCTTCCCCCTTCCCACCCCTCACTCCCCTCTTTTTACTCCATTTTAATAATTCAGCCCTTACAGCCCAGAATTAAATATTGTGCTGAACTAAGAGCACTCTGCCATGTACTGTATTAACACACTGTGGTTTTGGTGCTTTGTTCTTTTCCTCTGTTGTTGTTCAGGCTCCCCAGCAGAAAGCTACACCATGTCATTGTACTTAATATTTCTAGTATAGCACTATCTGCAGAAGGACCACTATAATACAAAAGGTCATCTAATAAAGCAGCAAAATCAAAATTGATTCAACCCTCATCCCTCGCCTCCTTTTATAATATCGCTGTCACTTTTCCGTTTGTAGTAATCTTGCTCTAATATTTATGACTCTGCTTCAGACATGGAGAGTTCAATGAGGACAAATTTTTGGTTTTCTCTTTCATTGTAGGAGGTTAGATGAGAGCAGGGATAGCTGGAATATCCATCCATGGCTGGGGGCCTTACAAAGCATCAGCCCCCCCTTCTAGGGGAGCTGTATGGGAGCTCGAGGTGAGGGTTGTGAGCAGGAGATAGTAGCTGGTTTTGTAAAGCTTCTGGTGCTCCAAGGAAACCCAGCACAGACAGTGTCTTCTGCTTTCTTCTTTCTGGACACAGCACAAAGCTCGACTGCTCAGCAGGCTTGCTGACAGTGCAAGAGAGTTTTGGCACATGTGTCAACATCAAACGGCTCAAAAAGCCATGCAAGGCTCAAGAGCCACTGGTAGGATATCCCTGGGCTCCAGGAGCAGGATGTGTACTTTGCATTAAGTAAATATGATGTTTTTTAATTGCATAATGTGCCATAAAAAGATGTCAGAAGACTATATCCCAACTGGGTTAGTTTGCCAGTTAGCTGCACCCCAGAAATGAGTCCAACTACCATGCAGGCAAAGAGAATAAGAAGGTCTATAGGAACATGGAGCAAGAGACAGTTTCTGACCCAAGGAACTTGAACAAATGGAACTCAGAGAAAGGCAGCCACCTTCTTCCACTTCACAAGCAAAGACCCAAGTCGTAATTAGATAATCAATCTGAAACAGAGATGGCACTGGACCTGTTTCCCCTTACCCATAATCTGATCTGTTAGCCACAAGACCCTCATTAGCCAGCCTGTCCCTATAAAAATAATAACCTAATTCTAACCACAGAAGGAATGAGGTTTTGTAAAGTCTGAATGCTATTTCAGATGGGTAACTTGTCCCTTCCACTCTTTCAATGGGTTAGCCATGATTGGATGACTACCCAGAAAATACAGCTGTCAACTGACATCTTAAGGGGACATCCAAGTCTGTGACCCCAGAAGTTTCAGGTCTCAGCAGATACATGCCCAGGTCTCCTTTGGATTCTTGTCTAGGACCTATTAAAAGATGTTCATGATCTCAGGGTGTTTCATGTAGGGGATTTGCATTTAATTCCTATTAAAAGGGCTCAGAAATAGTTTTGACTGGAAACCCTCAATATAACTTTCTTGATTTTATATGATCCAACAAAATGTTAGCAATCCCAAAGTAACAATATGCTTAAAAACTAACAAGGGAGGTCTTGTCAAACATCTTGCCTTCCTTCTTTTTTTTTTTTTCAAGCTCAGTGACCCCATTATGATCTTTGATATTTGGATTTTTCTCTTCCATTTTGTAGTCACACTGGTTAAGAATTATGCTCAAAGACTCTAGTAGAAAAAGAGGTTTCAAGACATGAAGAATGCAAGTGGAAGAGCTAGGATTTTCAACTGGTGCCTTTGACAGAGAGGTTAAAGCCAACTTCCCACTGCCATATCTTCCACCAACATGATTGCAATTCAGAATTGCACTTAAATGACTGAGAGTCCATGTTTTTAATTTTTGTTGACTAAAGTGCCATGCTATTTCTGTCTCCTTACACTCAGCAGCATGTGAGAAAGAAGTATCCCAAATCCAATTTGATCTCGAGAGAAACTTGCCATTTGTCAGCCAGGCAAACCAAGACTTACTTGACAAGCAGGCGACAAACTAAAAAAAATTGAAGTTTTCAGCATAAACAGTTGTGAGCTGCTCTTCAGTCATAGATTACTGTTTAAATATGAAGGAAGGAAAGCAAACCTTAATGTAAAAATCAACACTACTTTCCAGCTTCCAAGATGGTTAGAGCAACAGTGCAGGAAAATGATGGAAGGGAGCACACTTTGTATTTCTTGTGATATCACATCAGCCTGATTTGCAGTTGATCGAATGTACGGGACATATGTGCTCTCAGCTAAATACATACATGGAGCGATGGGGGAGTGTAGAATCTGTTTGGCTTTCCCCTGCTAGAAAAATCTGTGGGAACATGCTGTCGTTGGGATGTGCTGAAGAGATGCGCTCTGGCACCTACGCTGCACCGGAGAACTGTGAGGACAAACATTTGGGAGGGAAGCTGAGCTGATCCTAATTGAAGCAGACACTAGCGCTCTTTCATTGAAATTCCACCAGCTTCACCAACCTGATGTCAGGTTCTCCATCACCATGTAGGGTCGCCTCCAGGCAGGGCATGCTAAAATAAATTACGCATGCACATCCCACCTCCTCTTTCCCACGTGTGCACACAAACACTCCCAAGTGAGCAAAGAAAAGCATGTGGGAACTACTTTTTGACACCACTGTTGTCATTGACTATGCTGCTGCAAGTGAGGGATTTGGCTCTGTGTCCCAGGAGGTCTGGGCAGATGAAGGATGTGCCGTAGTGACACTGGGTCTGCAGGCATTGCAGAGCTAGTCTTTGATAGCTTACAGAGGACAGTAGGCTGGCCATACTCATCTTGTAATTTTTAAATTTTTAAAATTTGGTTTCTAGAGGAAGTACTGTGTGTGATGGATTGAGTGATTTCAAAGATTTCTTCTTATCTTGGAGTCTACATTTCCAAATTGCACTTTTCTTTCCCTGCCTGCTTGGGCTATAAAGAATAATTCGCTCAAAATCCTCACAACATCTGCAGCTCAGCCACTGTAGGAATGGTTTTTCTTGAAAGAGTGTGGTATCTTCCCACCTAGATGCATCTCAGAAACTACATCCTCCAGGGTCAGGAAGGCCTCTGAGATCTGGCAGGGACCATCTGGGGTTTTCATGTCTTTCTGCAACAGAGGGCATGATTTGTTTGTAGGAAACATCTGGGGATATTTCATTTAATCGTTCTTTTTACTGCTCTTGTGGCTTTGGGTATTAACACTGTCTCTGCTACTTCAGTTCTCTCACAGAGGCATGCAGCAGTTGAGTCTCCCGAGAGTCAACCAAGCCATATTATTGGCTCCCTCCAGGGGTAGCTGGGTGAAACTTAATGGTCCATGGGATATAAAAAGTCAGTAGAAATGATCTAATATCCTTTTCTAGTCTTAAGCTCAGTGAAATGGTGAAAATTCTGCTTCTAAAGGAAACGACAGATGAGCAGTTGCCAGGAACTCATACCAGGCTTCTTCTCCAGCTGTGTCTGTGGGGAGCAGTTCCCTTTTTGCAGTCTTGTTTGCATATTCTTCACACAATTGCACCGTTTGCACTCCTGGAAACCAAATCCTCATTCCTAACCTTCTGTGCAACGCATTTGCCCTTCTTCCTCCTTCAGATACTGAGGCTGCTTCAGTCCCTCCTTGTATTGACCATTTCTGAGAGAAACTCTTTGGTTTCCCTTCTGCTTTTACCAAAAGCCAAACAACATATGTGTTAAATCTGACACCTGCCTTTCACGTGGATCAGATCAAACCTCCAGTTCCAATATATTTCTGTTCCTCTTAAACGCAGAAATCAGTCTTGGGCATCTATTCTCTCTGTGTCTGGTTGAGAGCTTCAGCCAAAAAGTCTACCAGGAATGTTTCTAGACTCAGAACATTTCTTTTGCTTTCCTCTTCTGCAGGGAAAATGTACAATTTAAAGTTGTGAGCACGTATGTTTCTTTCTCTTGGAAGCATTTGCAAAGGTGGCCAGAGCTGCCTCTCCTCAGCTGCTGAGTAGGTGTCTGATCTTGCATGTGCTTTCAATAATGTCAATGTTTCCTCTCTCTGGTTTAAAGGCTTTACCTTGAATATTTCCATATGAAAAGAGAAATGTGAGAAAAATTGCAGGACTAGAAATCCTAGAGTCTGATGTTTTCAAGCAGGAGTGAAGCCAGTGTGCTGAATTCAAGGACACACCAGCTCCACAACGACTGCCTTCCCACAGAGGGAATGGGGAGGCTTCCTTCTGCTTGCTCTAACACATCAGTCACTTTTTAACTAACAGTGAAAATCAAAATAGTTTTGTAAGTTAGAACTGGTTTTAGAACAGTGTGAGGAGGTCTCACCTCAGCTGGCTGCAACAGGCGCCGCGGAGTTGTGTCCAAAGAGCAGACGGTTGTCGCTGGGTTGTCTTTCCAGCATAACCAGGTGACAATCAAGTCAATGCCTCTGCTTTTACCTACTTCTGTTTGTGGAATGGCACTAGGAAGCCTCAGTGAGAGATCTTGTGCCTGGAGGAGGACCGATAGGGGATGTCTGTGGTGCCCGGTGCAGCACCCACTGGGAATGTCACAGCCAGAAGTCCCAGCTGATCAACTATATACGA
Organism: Apaloderma vittatum; assembly: GCF_000703405.1. Classification (NCBI taxonomy): domain Eukaryota; kingdom Metazoa; phylum Chordata; class Aves; order Trogoniformes; family Trogonidae; genus Apaloderma; species Apaloderma vittatum. Next base: position 109,600 of record NW_009695055.1, on the reverse strand, counting down.
CTGACCAGGGTGACTACGAGTAGTAGTTGCCATGGTTATGAACTATGTTTTATGAGGGCTCGTTTAGAGAAAAACTAATCTGTAATTAATTACAAATTCGTTTTAAGATAACAGCATAGTTACAGCCCACAATAGGCGTTCTCTGTCCTTCTTTCCCTTTCTACAGCCCAGAGACCAAGAATGGCACATGCAACCTGTCACAAATGCCTCTTCACCCATGCTCACATCCTTGCAAATGCAAACATTTTTACTGTTGTATTCCACCCAGTTTCCCACCTTCAGAAATGAGCTTCAGAGGCTGCACTGTCCAAATTCAACTGCTGGAGCTAATTACTGGATTGATTGACAGCTCTCTTCTGTAGGAAGAGCCAGGCTGTGGCCATCCAGCTGTTAACAGGTAGCTGGCAGGTGGCTTGCAAAGTCTGATGTTATCACTAGGCTGTTGACCAGAAGAACTCAACTTACTGGACCTTGCATTCCAGCATGATCTTTATCCCTTTTATGTTTCTTAAACTTTTCAGAAAAACATCAGTCAGAGCCTAGTGACTGCTGAGGAACTGATAAGATTCTTCCCTAGTAGGAATAAAAGTTTAAAATATTTCCTTCCTCTAGTTAAGGTTTACGTTCATAATAGTATGTTATTAGGAAGTTGCAGAGCAATCAAATGAGAACACGACTGTTATTAAATTTGCTTAGCAGAACAACTAAAACAAATGTAAAGAAATCCCAGCAATCTCTCATTTCATTAAATAAATGACAAGTGACTTCTTTTTAGTTTTGTTGGGTAAATTAATTTGGAACATCTGTAGTTTAAAATAGTCTTGAAATTTAAATAATTTTGCAGCCACTGCTTTTACATTATGCCAAGTTCAGTCCCCGAAAGGTGGCTGCGGTTGTCACTCTTCATTTTTCTAGTTAAACTGACACAAGAATTTGTTGTTCTTGGGTGATAACCCTCAGCAAGACTTTTTTTCTTTTCCCAAATTGTCTACCTTGTCTGTGGCCCCTCTTAGCCTGAAAGTACAAAGCAAGCTAGGGCTCTTTCCAAACTTACTAATGATAAAGACTGTTCATTCTTCCAGTCGCCTTTGGTGCAATCTGTTTCAAACACTGGAATTGATGAGTGTCTCAGAACAGTGTAGGAGGACTGCCTGAGCGTGACTGAGCCACAGAGCTAAAGAGAAAAATCTAAAAGATAATAGACTCATTTCAAATAGAAAATAAAATGCAAGGAAGCCATGGCTTACCTAACCAAACCAAGCCAGCAAAGTTTATTGTATGGATTATTAATTGTGCTAGATTGTTCAGCTGCCCTGGGAACGTCACTTTAATCATTCGGTGAGTCTGAAGCCTGAGCCTCCAGAGATCATGCTCTGATCCCTCACATATGGTATATCTCACTGTTCATTAGACCCTCTGGTCCAGTCACATGGAAATAATGTTCAGACTATTTCTATCCGTATCTGCTACTTTTCTTCCTGAATGTGTCAGTCCCATGATGAGGGCAGTGACTCTAGCTGATACAGACGCAATTGCTGATTGCAAAAAGAGACACTGCCGCGAAAATAAAGAGGAGAGGGATTTATCTCTGTCATGGTTTGGGCTTTGTGAGAAGTCCCCACACCACAGAAATACAAATCAGCTCCAACAGGAAGGAAAAATTCTCGTCAGTGTTATGAGATTCAGTTCTCAGCTCTTGACACTCTGTGCTGTTTCAAAAATCTGATTGCTTTGTTTTGGTGATAAGATGGGAGTGGGGACTGGTTTTGCAAAGTGAAAAACAGGATTTCTTGCTCTTCCCTCAGAATATTTGATGCTGACGGTAGCGAAGTGAGGATCAAGGTAATCTTATCCAGGATGGCTGTAAGCCTGTCGAGGATGACTGCTGGTCCCCACTGGAGGGACAGGTCTTGGGTGGAGCCCAGCTAAGGATGCAGTAAGCTCATTTTCAGGAGCCTGTCTCCAGCCACACATCAGAAAGTTCGGTACTGATGGCCACCAGCAGAAACCAGGTCAAGGGATTCCCAAGCAGTGCAGAGCGCTTGCCAGGGGACCCCAAAATGTCACATCCAACTTCTCACCCTGCACTCCACTGGGGGGGCTGGCGAGTGATGTGTGAAGTGTTGAGTCAGTATAAATGTCACCCGCCAAAGGTCTTCAGAGCCAGAGTGACAACACGAGAAGATACTAGTGCCAGGATTCTGACACAGGGAAAACGCTGTCACTGCCACCACCTCCGGCCTGGAGATTTATTGGTGGTAACTTGGGATGTGCCATAAACAGGGGTGATATTAAATGAGTCTGACTGTCTCGGGGGCTAAGTTTTACAACCCAAAGTGTGAACTCTCTCTGCCTCACTGAGATCCTGAGGCGTTTTCCCAGCAGCTCCTCATTAAATGCTCTCCTGAGAAGGGCTCTGACCCAAGACAGCCATCCCTGCACCAGCTGCTGAGACCAGACACAAATATCTACCAGCGAACACAGTGAGCACTCCCCAGCCACGACCACTGCCTCACCAGGCCCATGGACTTCTCCACCATAGCTTTGTGAGGAAACTAGAAATTGCCACACAGGTGTCCCCAAAGTGCCAACGCATCACTATTGCTGGAGGATCTGACATCAATGCCAGCACCTCATGCCCCAACACAACCCTCCAGGTAGCTGTGCCATGACTGCATTGAGCCAGGGTGAACCTTTGATGACATGCCCTCTCGAAATCGCCTCAGCTTCTGAGATCAAACCCATGTTTTCCTCCTGGAGTCATGGGTTGCAAAGAGCTGTGTTGTCGTGCAAATGCTTTTCCTTCTGCTCCTTGAATGCATGTGGAGCTGCAATAGCAAGGCTGAACTGCAGCCTTTCTCCCCCATAATAAAACAGCTCCATGGGCCAGACAGCTGCCATGACAAGGAGGCCGAGGTGGTGAACCACTGTGCTTTTCCACTGAGTTGTTCCCTTCTTCAGATTATACATTTTATCCCAGAAACAGCAAAATCTTCAGCAGAGCCCTGGGGTTACTGAAATCACCATTTGGTGTAACTGTTTTGCCTATCAAAGGTAAAGCAGGTCTGTGGAGTTCAAGGGCAGAGCACCACATGGTTCACTGGTTCTTCACTTTATCCTGTGCAACCTGCTCTAGGTGAACCTGCCTTGCAGGGAGTTTGGACTAGATCATCTCCAGAAGTCCCTTCCAACCTCTAACATTCCTTGATTCTGTGCTATTCACAGCTTGTAACTCACAGGCCTTGGCAAAACTGATCTAGTTCAGAGAGCCTGCACCTTGTCTCAGGGAAGAGATTTATTCTGGTGACTTCCCTCGGAAACCTTCTTGTCCTTCTGTGCTCACCATCTTTCTCTCTGCTCCTGCAGTCTGCTCGCAGTTCTCCAAGGGTGTCTATGCCATCTTTGGATTTTACGAGAGGAGGACTGTCAACATGCTCACGTCTTTCTGCGGGGCTCTCCATGTCTGCTTCATAACGCCAAGCTTCCCTGTTGAAACGTCCAACCAGTTTGTTCTTCAGCTTCGCCCAGAGCTCCAGGATGCCCTCATCAGTGTCATCGAGCACTACAGCTGGCAGAAGTTTGTGTACATCTATGATGCTGACCGAGGTAAGTCACAAGTGCATGGGAAGGGCTACCAGGCAGTTAAACACAGAGGTCTATGTGGAGCCTTTGCCTCAAGAAGCCCTCTTCCTGTGGATTACTGGAGGCTGAGGGGGTGGCTGAAGGAAGGATCACCCTGTGTCTTCCCTGTTTTCTATTCCTTTTCTAAATATCTGTTACTGCTGAGGGTGGATGTTGTTCTAGTTGAAACATTGGCCTGACCCACTATGACTGCGTTCGTAGGATCCGGTCTGAACCCCATCAGCATGAGGGAAAGTCTTAATGTGTACGCGGTTTGAGTTTCAAATGGAGAAATTATTTATATTGAGTGGGTCCCATATTGAATAGGTCTGTCAAACTTGAGGCCACCAAGTCCTGTGTTTATGAGTGTGGACCAACCACTGCTCAAGTCTCACCTGAGCCCACATCTAATTGTAACACGTGTGTTTCTTGTAGGTCGCTTGGAGTAGTCCTCTGCGTTGGTGTGTGTTAGTTGTCTATGTAAAAAAACCAAAAGCCTTCGTTGGGTTCTTGGAAGATATTATCTAACTTTCTAAACAATGAACGGGGCTAGTGAGCTCATTGCTCTGTAATTCAGTTTCCTCAGCTCTCAAATGCCTTTAAAGCTCCAGACTTGGAGGCCAAGAGCAAGATGGACTTGTGGGGGACAGCGCAGGGCTAGGTGTGTTTCACAGCTCTGTCCTGAAAGTTATTATGAGCCTTTGCAGAGACAGGAGGACTTTAAGAGACAAGAAGGTATAGAACATCCCATCCTGCTTCCCGTTGTCATGAGGCATGGGCACATTGAATATCCCAAAAGCACTGCAGTGGGCAGGGCTGTCTAGCAGGACTCCAAAGCAGTGTATCTGCTCCCGAAGGCTGTGCATGTAATTTAGGCAAGCTCCTTTTAAAAATAATGAAGTTTTTTGATGAGACATCGAGAGAGACAGGGACACTGAATATGATTGTGTATCGTGATTGCTGAGGGTGTCCCTAACCCTAGGAGCACACAGCCTGCACAGATCAAAGACAGAAAGGGAACTATGGCCCAGAGAAATCAAGTGATTTGAGCAGTGACAGACAAGAAGATGGGGTTTAGAGCTCTTATCTGAATCCCATAGCAGGACCTGATCAACGAGACTGATTGGCCAATTACAAAGGAAAACTAGGCCTGAAATCATCCTATTTTCCTGTACTAGGACAGAAAAAGCAGGAGTCATTGATTCTAGCCCAGCTGTGTTCGGGTAAGAAGCTAGACTATTCGCTGGCCTCTGTAGTTCTGCTGCACTCTTGCACCGCTGTATCCAGCCAGGCTTGAGGCAGGTATGCAGGCTGTCAGAAAGATGGAAAGATGCAATTACACAACTAAAGCCTGGTTCTCTCCCTGCTGTCCTCTTCCTCTCGTAGGGTTGTCAGTCCTACAGAAAGTGCTGGACACTGCAGCCGAGAAGAACTGGCAGGTGACAGCTGTCAACATCCTGACAACAACAGAAGAGGGCTACCGCCTGCTCTTCCAGGAGCTGGGGAAAAAGAAGGAAAGGCTGGTGGTCGTGGACTGTGAATCTGAGCGGCTGAACATCATCCTTAGCAAGGTCGTGTTGGTGCGGGTCCTCTGGGAGGGGTCTCACATGCGGGACGGGAAGGGCTGTTTCTCCCAGGGAAGTTCTCCTTGCTAGTCTTGTCTGATCCATGTCCAGCTTGTAGCAGGATCAGATGCGTCCTTGCGGTGAGAGAGACTTGTTCATTCACATCCATCTCCTGGCTGTTTTCTCAGCTCATGACCACAAGGCAGACTGGATATGCAGTAGAGGACTCAGCAGCTAGCTGGTGTCCCTGCCTTACTCATCTTCAATCTAGATAGATCACCCAGTAGCATAGACCCAAATTTTCCCCATCCTCTTTCCTCCATGCCTCCCTTAATGATTTCTCTAAGTCCTGAATATGGACTTCTGTGGACAGGGGAGCAGTGCAAGCCCATGGGCAGGTCTCAGTCCACATTTGTGTCCCGTCTTCATCTTCAGCCCCAGCCATGATACTTTTCCCTCTCACAGCTACAACCAAAGCCTTCACCACCACTGGGATTCCTGTCCCCTGTGGCTTTGGAAGTCCCTCACAGTGCCACGCAGCCGGTGACTCCCGCTTTCGTACTGCTCACGACGAGCTTGCTCTTACCTCGTGCTTCACACGTCTCCTTGTCTAAGCTACCTGTCATCTCCCGTCTCACACTTCAGCTGCTTGCTGTCTGGGGCAAGGATTGCTATTCCACCAGCTGCACGGCTCAGCACTGAGCACGATCCAGCCTTGTTGGGTGTCTATGGATGCTACCCTGTCGTATGTAATAACGAAGCAGGTGGCAGGTTTTAACCTCAAAGTAAAGGTCATGCTCATGAACGAGAGACTAGATTATTCTGGAGGGCAAAGTCTTCTGTCTGACTGTGGAGTAGCTTCAGTTGAACAAAATTTTTGACATGGATTTAAGCAGTGAATTTTACTTTTCTGCAGGCTTTTCTATAGGATTTATCAGATTTCTGTGGTTAGTCACGTTGGTTTTTTAAGCCTGGCTTGTCTAACAGAAAGTTAAGTTCTATAGTCAAATATTTTCTGGTTTCCTTAATAGAGACAGGAAATTTTAAGTCTTTCTGTCAAACTTCTTCATTCACGGAACCAGAGCAAGAGTTAAACTTAGAAATAAGCAAAGCTATTTGCAAGAACACTAAAAATCCAGGTATCATGATTACTTATTTTATAGTGCTGTGAAAAGCATCCATTCCCAGGGAAGAGAGGGACAATGTTGTGTTTTCCTACGACAGAGCAATTGCAACAGACTCCTGTGCAAGGGAGGTGACGCTTCTGTTAGGAATAGGGCTGTGAATAACCTTTTCAGACCTGTGTAGACCGTTCTTATGCTCATTTATCTTCTTGTTCTGAGTCCACAGGGATTCCTGAGAGCAGAGGTAGTTATCCCAGTGTAAGCAGGGGATTCCAGGTCTTTCACAGCATGCAGATGACCAGAGGGAGTCAAAGATAATGTTTGGCTCATTATCACATGAAATTCAGCTGGGACTTAAACTCGGGCTGCAGCCAGTCTCTCAGCTCACTGCACCAGCAACCTCTGCGTGGATGTCCCTGCTCTGTCTGCCCTGTCTCTCTGAGTGTCTGAGATGTTCAAAGAGCTGCCTGAGCCTCTCAGGGACATTTGTAATGCATTTATCTTCTTCCCTGACAAGCCTGTCTCTGTCTTTCAGTGGCTGTGGATTTGGGCTCCCTGCTGAGCAGAGGAGCTGGGGTTGGCTGTTCAGCATCAGTCCCTCACACGCACACACTAGTACTGACACACACTTTTAATTTCTTCTCCCCACTCCTCACCCATAACACAAATAACCACCACTAACTCCAGCAAGGTAGTCCTCGCCTTCTGGAGACCATGGCTGTAGAGGAGCCAGTGCTCAATGTGTTAATAGTATGTGGGAAAATGACCTGATTTCTTTCTAAGAGATTTCTCTGTGTCGTGTCCCAGGGGCATGAATTATCTTTGCCAAGGTAACTGTCGTTTATGAGGCAGGTGCTCGTTCAGGGCAGGGTATCTGCTGGGCCGTGCTGTGCAGCCTTAATGGGATAAGTAAGTGGTGGGTTGTATTCCATCAAAGCTCTGTATTGTTTCTTCCTTGTCTCTCATTAAAATGAATAACTGGAATTTCTCCTTTGCCACTGTTTCACTCTGAGAGGATTCCTCTCTAATAGATGTCAAACTGGCCCATTAAGAAGTGGGTAATGAAACCTAGGTGGCCCAAGTGAGCTATCAGCATGCAGCCCAGCACAGCCTCTCACTACATTCAGGCTAAGTGATAAATGCCATTATAACCTCAGCTTGCTACTGCCGTCCGGACACATTAGGACTGAGCAGGCATTTTAAAATAAATTAAGATCACAAATAACTGTGTAAAACACAGGAAGCAAGCCTCATAATTCAGGTGGATGGGCTGCAAGATTAACAGCTCAGGGAGAAGCTGGATGGCAGCCCTCTCCGGTTCATCGACTCTGGCACCTAATAAAATAACAGAAAGAGTTTCGGCAGAAGGAGCCAATGCCAGCTATTGTTGACACTGGAGAAATGGGGAATTGGATCATAATTCTTAGGCATCCCAGTGCCCTGGAGATGCTCCTTCCTCCCACAAGATCGAGGACTTACTGCAAAGGTCGGTCTCAGTTGATGAATGGAAGGGGGCATGTTGGGTCTGGTTTTGCGGCTTGGATCTGGCAATGGAAAATGCTCAGAAAACTACTCATAAGAGTATATACCTTTGTAGCCTTAAGTATACAGAGTTGGGGGTTTTTCTGAGGGCTCCAGGTTGCTCAGCAGAAACAATACTGAGGGATCCTCTGTGGAGAACCACAGGGCAGTGGAGCTGGTGGAGCTGACATTAGTTGTATAAGAGACTGCTACTAAATGAAGCTTGCATCAGAGTTAATTGTTGCCCCCACGCTAATGCTGGGAACCAGATGAGTTTTAACGTGCGTACAAGAACACTTCATCAGAGAAAGGCTAAGGCAGATGAACCAGTTGCACGGGGCAAGTGTCCGCTCATTTATTATCCATCTGGAAATCCGTAAATGGCTGCTTGTGGTGATCTGAGATTGCTGTCCCACGGGGAGGATCAGTCTATGCATGCCCTCATCTGGCGCTTCCCAGACACCTGCTGCAACCTGGTATCAGAGAGGAGTCCTGGGTAGACCAATCTCTGGTTGAATCCAACACAGCAGTCATTTTATTAGCATTCTGGCTGTGAGGATCTTTCTGGCCTCACTACCGTTTGTGCAGATTTTACCTGAGCGTTAGTAAGGCAGCAGAAATTCAGAATCAATCTTTATGACAGTGGAAATTAGAGGTAGTGTTGCCAGCAAAGAAACTTTATCGAAACAGCACCGTTCTCTCAGAAACTGGCAATTCTTGTGTTCAGCTTGTACGGGCATGTTGGTTTGGGCTTTCCTTTCATTGTCTCTTTCTGGATGTGAATTGGCTCAAATGCAGATGGTATCTGGCACTAGTAACCTGGTAAGAATTAAACAGCGTTGCTGGAAATCAGTCAAGAGGAATTTCAGTGGAAGCATACAGTCAGCGAGAATAATGTGACTTGTAGCTATATTCTTTTGGTATTTTTTTTAAAGCAAGGGAGAAAAAGACAGTGGGGATCATCTGATCAAAATTCTGTCGCCCGGAATCATAGGCAAGCTTGCAATAGGTTTACCTTTCTACCAAGACAAGGGAAACATTTCCAGCTAACACAGAGACTTTCAAATGTTACAGATCTGTAAGCAGCTGTGTTGATAAAATACAATAAAAACGTAATTCTGCAGACATCAGGGAGAGATGAGGAAGTGTCAAAGCGCAGATATTGGGACACCATTAATATGAAGATATAAACAATAATAATTAAAAAATAATAATGAATAATAATGAATAATAAACATTAATAATAAATAGTAATAATAGATAATAATAAACAGGCAAGAGGAATCCTCTGTGACCTGCCCAGGCAGCTGAGTTCTGGAGATGTGGTTTGAAGTTACACTAATGCACTACGAGAGAAAAGTTGCAGTGTAGTCTAAACCTCCTGATATCTCACCTAGGTAGGTGTCTGCAGCAGGGACTTTAGCTCAGAGGATGTTCAGAATAGCTCTCTAGACTTGCGTGATGTTTAAGCTGCATTCACAAAACAAATAGACCCCAGCTCCCACTTTATTCCTTTAATGTTTGAAATATAAACCTTAAAAAAACCCAAAACCCAACAACAACAACAAACCATGGGTTTTAACCCCTGAACCCATAGGAGACAGGTTGGTTTAGGTAGTTTACTCTCTCTGCCTGTGGAATCTTCTTGGTGATCTTGTCCAGTCTAATTTCAGACTTGATGCTCAAATATCATGTGTGAAAGCTCTGTCCCTCCTCTAACAAGACTGTGAACTTTTCTTTCACTATATCATCCTGTACACAACTGAATGGTCTCATCTGGAATAAATGGGGGGGAGGAAAGGCAGATAAATTAATCTCTTCTTCTTTAGTTGATGTCTGCTAAATACCCTTGGTTTTTATTTTGCAGATCATCAAGCTTGAAAAAAATGGGAATGGGTACCACTACATTCTGGCAAATTTGGTGAGTTGTCCTTGTTGGTGATTGTTGGGGATTTTTGGTATCTAGTATTTTGTAAAGCACTGTATTTATGGTTACTGAGTTCAACATCTTTTTTTCTCGCTCATCTTTTGGGTAAAAAAATAGCCAAGTCCTTTGTAGTGTTCTCCTTGTGGTGTTTTCTCTCTTGAGCCAGCAAGGTTATCTGCAGGGTGTGTTCAGGGTTGCTGGGGTTTTGTGGTCGACTGGGCCTGGCTGGAGGCCAGGTGCCCACCAAAGCTGCTCTGTCACTGCCCTCCTGGTCTGGACAGGGCGGGAGAAACTGTAACAAAAGTCTCATGTGTTAAGATAAGGACAGAAGAGGTCACTCACCAATTACTGTTGCGGGCAAACCAGACTCGACTTGGGGAAATTGATTTAGTTTATTACCAATCAAATAAAAATAGGATGATGAGAAATAAGACCAGATCTTAAAAACTCCTTCCCCCCACCCCTCCCTTCTTTCCAGGTTTAACTTAATTCCCAATTTGCTCTGCCCACTGCTACCCAAGCCTTGCCATGCAAACTCAATACAGTTTTTTTTGCCTCCAGCTTCGATCTGCACCTTTTCAGAGCCAATTAAACCAACAGTCAACTAATGCTTGTTGCAGTAATGACGTTTTTGAATGTCAGGGGCACCTGGGGTCCTGGCATTGCCCTCCTAGCTTGTTTCAGTCAGGCCAACAAGAAGCTGTTGACTATTGGTAACAACTTGCCTTTGCTAATTTGCTAGTTTTAACCCATTTCAGCATGCATTCCCCAGGTGAAGTGCGCCACAGCCATCCTGAGAGCCCCACTAAGGGCAGACTTATTAATGACAACGCACTGAGATGCCTCTGACTGTCCAGCAAAAACAAAATAGGTGTCTATTCTTCAACTTGGTGCTAAATCAAATCTAATTGTCATGGCTCTAAGGAATGAGTTGGATGTAAAGATTTCCTTATGAAAGAATTCTCCCTTTAATGCAGGGGTGGGCTGCCTGAGGACAGAGCAGTATTGGGCGGTGGTAGGGACATCTTTCTGGAGCAGTATGCTGTCCTCTCCTAGCAGCCTGGAGAATTTCCCCGCCTAGGGAGGTCTGGAAAGACATAAGGGAGAGAGGAACAGCATCAACCCATCAGGCAGCTGGAGGTTTTCCACAGTAGAGCTCCTGCCCTCTCTTTCCCAGAGGTGTCTGTCCATCCTGGGGGCTGGGGTCAGCTGAGGCTGCTCCCCCCAGGACCCCCATGTCTGTGCCAGGTCTGGAACTGTTCTTCCCTCCCACAGCTGCCTATACAAGACAGCACGTCCAGCCTGGGGTAATTAAACTTTAAACTACCAATTAGTCAAGCAGTTGCTGCCCTTCTCCTTCTCTCAGTCCCAGGATAAGTCTGTAATTTACAAGACAAAAATGGCCACATAATTACCCTGATACTGACCCTGCACTTCTGCGCTGGGGGCCTACCATGTAATTATGAAGTTAAAAATGTTATGTTGTGCAGGGGCAGACACGCAAACTGTAGCAACCAATAATTTCAGTTGTTAATTTCAAAAAGAAAATATTATTTGCTGTAACCCAGGTCCCGATCTTCAGATGTTGATGAATATCCCTTCATTAAAGTTCAGCTGGGAAGCTATCTGGAGTAGCTGGAGTGTGCATGTCTGTGCGCTTTTATGTATATCCATGCAGAAGGCTGCAAATTGTATTACCTCTTCTCTCTGTATAGTTTCAAAAGGATGAATACATTAAAGACATGAGGCGGTCTAATACTCAGGTGTTAGAGTGTTTAAGGACATTTCCCTCTATCTTATGCTACCACACTCTCCCACTTTCAGCCTGTGAAAGCACACTTTCCCCATCTTTAATTTGTTTTCTTAGCCTTTGCACAAATGCTGAGAGGCCAGAGCTGGCTGGAAGAGGCTGCATACTCGGCCAACACGGGTTATAAATAATTAACTCAGAGCAAAATGCTTTTAATTTCTCCAGCCCCTCCACAGGTAGATTCTGCCTCCCCGCTGCAGCTCAGTGGAGGGTGCTTTGGGTCCCCAGGACCCACAGGATCTGACAGGACCACCAGAATCCACAGTTACTAGCTGTGCTTTTCAAGCTGCTTTGATTTGCAAGGAGAAGAAGAGTGAAAATAATTTAAGTTCTTTCCTTGGGTCTTTCCTGCTCATTAAAACCTAGCATTGCACAAAAGTCAAACTCCAGAGAGGGGAATATTGAATAAAAAACAGAGGGCATAACCAAACAACATGGGAAAACACTTTTGAAAGGAAGCCTAGCACCCCTCAAGGTTAAGAAGGTCCTTTCCAGGGCAGAATAAGCTTTGTGATTCTGCTGTGCATGTGGGCAGGTTCAGGCACCAGAAGTCAATGCAGTTTCTGTGATGTGCTCCACCGCCACGGGACCTCCTCGCTGATGGGTTCAGTGAGGGGAATGGCAAAAAGGCCGTGAAGATCCCATGTTTCTGAGACCATATGGCAGCGAGGAAGGATGGCAAGGCTCCCTGTGTGGGGATGGCCGGGGATGCTAGAAAGGATTGACAGAATGTGGGAAGTTGTTGTCTGGCAGGGTTAAACCATAGCGTGGATGCTCTGATCCAAGAGATCACAGTAGGTTTTACCCTCTTCTAAGGACATCTTGTTGCTGGATTAGAGCCTTCAGAGGGCTGTAATTTATTCCCACTGACTCATACACATAGTGGATAGACCTTAAACACCCTACATTTTCCCCTGTAGACAAGCCCTAAGATGACAGGGCGTGCATTGCCCACACACATACGTACCCACACGTGCACACCCGCATGCCTAGAAAACAGCCTGAGTTTGTGGAAGTGGCTCATTTTGGAGTACTGGGTCATGAGAGAATAAATTAACTAAAAACTGTAAGTGCCTGAACATTTCCAAGTGAGTTATTTTTTGTCCTCTGTGGTGACTGATGGAGTCCTGATTTCAGGACCCGCATCCTATATGAAGATTAGGCTCCAGCCCTGGCCGGGACAGCTCTGCCTTCCTCGAGTCAAGTGAGTCCTCGGCTGGTCTGTAGCCACCAAGTCACCTGTACTAGCTGGAGCAAGGGGATGAATTTTAGATACACGCTGCTGAAATTCTTATGTTTGACTATATGCTTGTTCAGAGTTATACTCAGCCAAAAAGAATGAGCAGCAGCACACTACTGCCCAGTTACAGCAGCTCCAAACTGGTGTTACATCAGAAATGCAAAGCAAATGAGCTTGCAAGGCTGTGCACAGGCTGAATAAGGTCCACAAAAATCATCCATGGGCACATTTTGAACACGTCGGAATTTTCTGTCTGGTCACAATTCATGGACAAAGAGGAACCGATTTGCGTTAATCACTGCTTGTTTGCCCAGCGGTTGCTGTCGGGTGAGCTGGAGTAAAGCACCAAGCAGAATTTGACAAGTAGCAGCAAATGAAAGCCAGTATTTCCTAGCAGGAACAGCTTTCTTTTTCAGTGAAATTGCTGTTGCCAGGGTGCGACAATAATATTTCTGTGTTCACAAACAAAATGAAACTGCTCTGCACCCTAGGCTATGGGCAATGCTGTGCCTGTTAAAGACACAGCCTGTCGTGTCTGCTCAGCCCTGCCCATCCCACAAAGCTCTGTCTGCAACGTCACATCAAGGGGAAGGGTTCCCGTGAGCATCTCTGCCTCTCCTTGAGGTGAATTTTACACTGTCTGTGGCTTTTGCAAGCTCATGAAAATCTGATAGACAACCAGTACCCGTTAGAGTTACCCCAATTAGCTTTTACTGCCAGTCTGGATGTTTGTCAGGTGTACCAGCGCTAAGGGGTTGCAATCATCTCTCTCTCTCTCTGTATCTCTTTTTTTTTCTTCTTTTTAGAATTCAAAGAGGCTTGGCAACTTTAAAAAGTGTTTGTTTTTGTGGGTCTTATTTTTCTAAGCTTTGTTCTCAGCCTTTGAGAGTATCAGTCTAGCAACCACAAAGAAAAAAAATACGGTCAATACTATCAGAGGAGCAAGCATAGAAACTTCTGGGATTCCTTTCTTTTGATGTTACAGGCTTTTTCCCCATAACCTTGGCTTCACATATCTGTTTGTCCTACACCACGGATATAGACTGATTGCTGTCAGTAATGGGAGAACATCAGATCTCTTGGGCAGAGGAAAATCTTTGTCGTAAAACGAGTGACATTCATTTGACCTGTCTTTAAACAAAAAACATAAAAGGCAGTTGCCACATGCAATGTTTTAGCTTTTTTCCTTTCCTGATGCATTAGTCCAGGTTGTTCTTTTAGCAGATGTTCTTGTTTGAAGTTGAATAGATAAGTGTATGAGATTGCTGATGCTAGAGGTAGCAGGGAAAAGTAAAGATAAAACCAAGGTTGATTACCAGAGGTAAGCAATTTTTTTCTGTGCCATTTTACATCAGTGTGTGTCAGTGCTGAGTTAGGCCATGGACCGAGTTTCACTTTGCACATTGTGACAGCTTTGGAGGTTACCAGCACAGCCCCTTTCTCAGCAGAGTGGCTTGCGCAGGAGTCAGACAAAATGCGCTGGTTCAATTCAGTTCACCTGCTGTTTAAACCATTTTCCCTCCAAAAAATGGAGGGGAGAACTTTTGCACCACCGGGTCTGACCTGAGCTCAACAGTGAGCGCAGAGGGAAGGATGCACTCCCAGACTGACGGTCAAAAAGGACATCCACATCCCTGGGGAGTAAATTTCTCCCAGCACAGGCAGAGGTCAGCTCCCTAAAGCGAAGCAGCGTGTCTGTGTCCTGCAGCGTGTGCTGTGACCAGGTGGTGAGGATCTGTGTGGGTATGAGCCTTCCGCAAGGAGTTGTACCTGCCACAGCGCCAATGTGATGGGTGGCACTGCCCGATGGCTCCACACCCAGCACCGAGCCCCTGGTGCAGCTTGCCTGGAGCTAACACGCTGCAGTTCTTGGTTTCCCATCATCTTGAAAGTTGCCATGTTTATTTTCATCACCCTCAGTTTTTAAACACTGACTGCTGCTCCCTAAAGTATCTCTGACTGGAGGTACAAACAAGGTCAGCGATATTCCAGTTTGCATCACCAGCTGATTGGAAACCGTTTTGTAGGAGTTTCCAAAAGGATCTCTGCGGCATCGACTTCTTGTCCCGGTAAGATCTCAAGATGCATGGTCTTGCCAAAATGATATTCTTATATTGCAAAGAGATGTCTTAAGATATTTTTAGGTTTTTTAGGTTTTCTAAAAGTATGCCAGTTAGACCTTTAGTCTTTCTGAGAGGTTGGTGCACGCAGGCTCATGAGAAAACTTAGTTTTCCAGGAGGAGGAAGACAATATATTAGTGAAATTGCTGCATTTCACTTCCAAACAGCTCTTCTGTCCTGATTCAAAGATTATCAAACAGAAGAAACTCTTATTACATTATCTCGTCTGAATTACCAATAGTAAAAGACACAGCAGTGCCCTGAATTAATTTTACTTGAATTAGAGTGTCTCATGTAAAGGAAAATCATCTGGTTTTGATACAGAAATTGCCCACATGGGATAATATGAGCTGCAGCCTTGGAAGGATTTTTGCAGTAGCTAATGAGGGCTCAAAAGCATGAGTGACTTTCTGTAGCTTAAAAAATATCGCTGAGCATCAGGTGAATAACTGACAGATTATATTACAGTCATTGGAAAGAAAAATGTGTTTGCTTAAATCTCAGCAAAACGATGTTAAAATAACAGGTTTCCTCAGCCATTTGCACTCTCCTAATTCATTACCCCAGCACATCCGGTGAGGGGTGACGTGTAAATCTGTAGTATCCTCCTCATAGTGACTTCATCAGTGCTTTTTCCTAGTCAAAGCTTGCCTAGCTTCAGCTTTCTCCATCAGGATCAGGCTTCTGTTTCCTAGACCAAATATTCCATTACTGACATTTTGATTCTTGTCATTTGTGATCAGGTCACCCTTTAATCACATCTTTGATTGGAATCCTGGCATCCGTCACTACACAGCACACTTCCCAAACCTTTAAATCAGTTTCTGTTCTGAAAGTTCTCTAAAGCACAAACATCCACCCAGAGCATCTGTCCTTCTGCCTGGACTGAGCTTTCCAACAAGATATGTGTGATCATTTTTATCCAGAATGTGCTGCATCAGTAGGATAGGGCTGATGCAAATGATATTACAATGAAAATCAGTAGAGCTGTGCCAAAAAAAAACATTACTGGTCATCTCCAGGCCCGTATCCTTGAGGTCTGGATTCACACCTGACTTGGTTTACTTTGCATCGATAGACCAGGACAAATCATTTTCATCAAACTGCAGGATTGGGACCCAATCTGAGAGTGTCCCCTCCTCCCGTCTTTCTTGCCCTTTCTTCTTCACTTCTATGTTACAGTGAGGACTCGCATGTTTTGCTGCCACAATGAGATTTGACACATTAATAATTCTGCAGAAGAGAAGAAGGCCTGTCCTGTTGGAAGGCATGCTGGAATGAGACTTGAGCAGATGGGCTCTTTTTTGACATACCCTCCTTATTAATACAAAGTGATGGGAGTGAGGAATGATGCTTCACTGGAGATGCCAAGCTTGAAGATAATTTCGTATATTAGGGATGCTCCGTCTAGAAATACTCGACTTCTTGCTCCCTGCAGAAAGACTCTGGCGTACCTTGGAATGACAGGAGCCGCTTTGCATTCGCTCAGCTGATCTACAGCCATTCAGAAGCAATTGTTGTACTTTGCAAAGGTTCTTATAAACATAAAGTCTGATGGGAAGAAACAGCCTAGCATTGCAAGCCATACATGGATAGCATCTAAAGATAGCTGGGCCAGTTTCCTGAAGCTGCCACAAGTTTCTGTGACAGTCGCACCAGCTCGGGGTGAATTGTTTAAATACGTTTTTGCTTAAAATTTAATATTTCCCTGTGCAACTTATTAAAAAATAATAGAAGAAAATCATAGAATCGTAGACTCCAGTCTCTTCATCCCAGACAGAAGGGGACTAAAAATCCTAACACTCATTGCTGGGGTGAGGGGACTGTGTTAGGTTCAGCCAACAAGCCTCTAGGCAATTCAAAAGAAAGGGGCATTTTCCATCTCCTCAGTTGGAGACGAGCTTGGCCGGTCACAGAGGGAGATCTGGAAGGCTCAGAAGATGCAGAGGGAGGAGAGAAAACAACAGCCTTTCTGAGAAACGTGACAGTCTTCAAGGACGCTCTCTAATGTCTTTTCTCTCAGAAAAAGCCAAGACTTGGAGAAAAGGCACGGAGATTTTAGGCTGAGCTGGGCTGTGGGGAGGTTTATGAGCTGCAGCCTGCCCAGAGCTCGCCCTTGCTGCCTGTTACCGCAGCTTCAAAGGCACAGTTATACTGCAGAGGCACCCTGCAGGGAAAGTGCCAGCAATTAATACCAATTTAGTGAAATATAGAAAGAATTTGCAGGAGTGGGGTGGTGGCCAGCTGCCTGTCAATGTCTGGGTATGGAGGTGAGGCTGCTGCTGTCTACAGCGTTCCCGTGGGCTGGGGTCATGTCCCAGAAGGGGCAGTGACACCCTGTGTCATCCGAGTGCGAAGAGGAGGAAGAGGTTTAGGAGGGTGAGGCAGTAAAATATGAGGGTGAAAGGAGCCATGCGGGGATGTTAGTGGTGCTGGCAGATTTGAGGAAGGTCACGCACAAAGGAACGAGGCTTTCCTTGTGCCGTCTGACAGCACTGCCCACTCAGTGTCTCGGCTCCTTGTGGTGTTCAGGGTATAAATAAGGTGCTTGGCTCCTTTCTGGGGGACTTTCTTTTCAAGGCAGATCCTCCATGGACTAGTTAATCAAGATGGATTCATGAGGCCCATTTCAAGTCATCAGTCTTCCTACATTATGCATTTCCTTTGATGATTGAGCCCACAAGCAGGGGAGAGGAATATAAATGTGTGACTTGCTGACACCTCTCCCAGCAGCCAAGGCAGCAAACGGGACAGTGTTACAACCTTTGGCTGAAAAATGTTTTCGGTTTCAGAACTGCGTAAAGAACAGATGCAGCAAGGAAAACACAATGAGGAAAGAACTCTTCCCAGTGCTGTTCTGTTCTCTGTCTGAAGGCATGAGGTCTGTAACAGCTGCCCATATTATTTATTAGCAGCAGGACTTCTGCGTGTAATCGCTTTGCGAGGCTTGTTAATGCAGAGAGGAGAGTCTGTGGCATGGGCTAAAGAGCAACTTTCCTCCTCTGAAGCGAGCCTGGCTGTTGCTTGTGTGTTGCAGATGCTGTGAGTCAGAGCAGATGTGGAGGAGGGAGGCTGTCTCAGCCCATCAGCATGGATGGGTCCAGATTTCTGTGGTTTATTGTCAGCCTGCTAATTCGATGGCATTCGGAGAAAGCCAGGCGTTTTCCAGGAGTACGCAACACAGGAGGCTGTACTCTCTGGTTTGCTGAGCTGATTTTGTGAAGCAAAATTAAATCGAAGGGACAGCTAACCCTGCTGTAGGGCAGGGGGTGGGCTGACTGACACAGTGGCCCTTCCAGCCTGGTTTTGACAGTTCTCAGAGAGAACTACGCCTGCAGAAGTGTTGTCTCCCCTGGAGTACCCATGTTCTGGGCAGTGATTCTGTTGGGGGATGTGGGGAGCTCCGTGTTGCCCCAGGTCCTTGTGTGCCTGCCTTGCCAGGGGTGCTGGCACCACGCTGGGGCTGGAACGTGAGGTCCTGTGCTCCTCCTCAACTGATACGTCCCAAATGGTTCAGGTTTAAAGAGCCTGAAGAAGGTCACAGACCACCAAATCCAGGGGCTCAGCTCGTGCTCCAGATGTGGCTGCAAAGTGAGCTTTTCCCAATTTTCACTGGCAAATCTTTGAAATGGTTTCAAAACCATGGGAGCTCAGAGGTGCCACAGAGTGCAGCGTTCCAGCACTGTGCACTTCTCGCTGTGCTTGACTGGATGGCGAAGGGAAGTATTTCTGTGCTGGTTCTTTCCCAATCTGGTTGCTACTAATCATATTCCTGCAAACATATTTCTGCTGCCCCTCAGTAGTGGGCTGCAGTCTTCCTTTAGTCAATATTTAAGAATTTAGTTTCTGTTTTCCAAATACGGCCAATTAAAAACTAAATAAAATATCCTCTTTTTTTTTTTTTGCAACATGTGGCTGTAGTTAGTACAAGTTGACAGATGACTGATGACTTCTTTACTTGCAAATATTGTAATTCTCCTGTTTCCTACAAGCAATGACTGATATTCCAGAAAGACAGATAAGCACATTTAATTCCTGATGCCACTTTGTCAATAAAAGCATTTTTAAAAGACAGTTTGCCTAACATTTGATATTTTCTTTTTTATATATTAGTCAGCAAAAATTCATCTCCTTCGGAATTATTTTCTAAAATATCTGACCTCTGGTATTCCTAGTTCATTGGCTGTCATGTCACCTAGACCTGCCCTGAGCAGATTTCGGTGGTGGAGTGATTAAAATTCCATTGTAATTAGGACCATTCCTATACTGGGCATGAGGAGGAGGGACAACAGGTGAAAACAGTTATTTCAGCAGTTGATAACCGCCAAAATGCAAAGACATATTCAAGGTTAATGATTTTCTTTATGGTCCCAACTGCCTTAAACGATTGGAAAATTTTCAGAGGTCTCCACACTTTTTAAAGAAACTAAATTGTGGCAAAAGTAAGTGAGGAAAAATTAGTACAATCTTTGGGAAAAGAATAATTGCTTTTGTCTATTCAGACTATTTTAAAATTCTACGTAAGATAAATTCCAAAGGATATTGTTGAACACTTGCTTCAGTTTCAGAATGGTTCACTTTGGGGAAAATAGTGAAAGACTGTTTTCAACTGCAGCTGTCTCGTCACTGGTGTCATAGTCTTTTTTTTACTTTTTCTATTTAAATCTGTGTGTTGAAGGGACTAAATACACCAGACATCTTACTCATACTCTGTTGTGAACTTGGACTTTTCTTCATGCCTTTGTAGACCTTCCAAGGAGGAGCTGATGGCACAAACTTCAAGTTGCTGTATGGTAGTTTCTTTTGACAGATCTTTTTCCCCTGAGTACCTCCCAGGAGCAAAATGTCAGTGTAATTTGGTCCTAGCCATGACTAACCAGTTGGCAACCTGTGAGGTCTCTCTTACTGAACCTTAGGAGCTCTGCATGTCAAAAACCACTTGGCCTGAAATGCATTAAGATGTCAGGCATAATTATGCTGCTGCATTTCCTATTCATTAATCACAGCTCTGGCTTTCTGAAACCCCTACGCTAGCAATTATAAACAAGACTGATGTGGGTTTAACCAGCGTTCTGAGGAATAACGTACACAGAAAAGATCACTTTTTTTTTTCCTTTCTTTTTAACCTAAATCACTGCACTTTGAAGCAAAACAAATCATCTATTTAGAGCATCTGTAGACCTATATCCAGTCCTCAGCCTTGCAAGTGGATGCCAAATTGCTTACCAAAAAACTGGAATAAAAAGTGTGAAAGTCTTTAGACATTTTTGAGTGACTTATGACTCCCTAGGTTTGATGCTGATGTGAGAGGGCGATTTAGTCTTTTCCCTGCAAGCTCTCTGTTTCCAAAACAGGTTTCCACCTAATAATTTGATCTTGGCCTTGCCAATTAATCAGCTAATTATGTCCTTCAACCTGTACACAGAGAGCACCATTTTGGGAACCTGACCTGGGAATTTCTCTCCTGGGAATAACGTGACGTGGCTTTTTTAACTCATGCCATCCTCATATGTTTGAGAGTGAGGAGAGGAGAGAAACTCAGTGGCAGGTTGAGGAGGTGGAAGCCCCCTCTCTGGAAGTGCTCAAGGCCAGGTTGTACGGAACTTTGAGCATCCTGGTCTAGTGGAAGTTGTTCCTGCCCGTGGCAGCAGGGTTGGAACTAGATGATCTTTAAAGTCCCTTCCCACCCATACCATTCTGTGATTCCTCTTATCCACCCAGAGATGTGTTCTTCTGATGAGCTTCTCCTGTTTCTCTCCTGTACTAGGGGTTCATGGATATCGACCTGACCAAATTCAAAGAGAGTGGAGCCAATGTAACAGGCTTCCAGCTGGTGAATTACACAGATACTGTTCCTGCCAGGATCATGCAGCAGTGGAGGAATAATGATGCCAGGGAGCATCCTCGTGTGGACTGGAAGAGACCAAAGGCAAGTGGTATAAAAACTATTTGATTTAGGGTCGATTTGGCTCAATTCAAGTTATGCTTATGTCTTTGTGATTGCACAAGACTCTTTAATCTCACTCTGAAAACCTATCCTTAATATAATTATGGACATTATCTGTTACTGGTGTCTCAGCACTGTCTAAATTTTACTAGGCAGGAGTTGCTGCCTGCTAAGAAATACACAAGTTAGTGTATTCACTCAGTCTCCCTGGTTTTACCCTCTTCAAAGCTAAACATTAAACATTTCATAACGTTCAGTATATATATAAAAAAGCCTCATTAACTCATTAACCTTTGCCTTGTTTACTACATATCCAGTGATAATAAAGTGTTTCTGGATGTTCTTTCTGAGCATTTCAAACCAGTGTGTACAGCAGAGGGGAAATATATTTTATTTCCTAACACAGATAACCCTGAAACTGTTGAGGGGTGTGGTGGGGGGAGAGGTTGTTTTTGTCTTTCTGGCATCGGAAAACAAACACACTTGTGACAAACAATAATAGAAATGAAAGCTTTGGAGGTATTACTTTAAGAAAGTTGCAAACAAATATATCAGTGGGTGGTCACAGGGAAAGGCATTATTTCTAGTGGTTACCATTCTTGCCAGAGTTTTACACTAGATTCTGTACAAGTTTCTGCTTGAATAAACTCATCTTCTGCAGAATTTTTGCAGGTTAAAGTAGTTTTCTGACCTCCATCTCTGACCAGAAATTAGTATTTGCTTTTGCTTATATCGCATTTACACTGCATAATGTCTTCCTTAAAAGTTCAGGTCAATAATTCTAATTGAACAGAAAGACTCAAGTAACAGGTGAATGGCTTTTAAGGCTGAGTCCTCTTCAGGGAATGAAATCTGGAGGCAGCTGGGCTAGAAGAGCAAAAGGTAAAGCAGAGCCATGCTCTGCATCAGGGGCTTCTCCTTCACTTTTACATCCTCTGGGAGAGAAAACAACAACTTTCATGGGTCAACAGGACAGTAGTAACTCCAGGGAGCAAGATTCTGTAGGACTTCATAGGCAGAAGAATGAAAACAGGGCAAATAATTTGAAACGTTGCCATGGGGCAAAGCAGTGTAGCACACCCGAGGTCAGCTCACCTGAATGGGCGACGTACGACTGCTCTTCTCTTTCTAGTACACGTCAGCCCTGACATACGACGGGGTCCGGGTGATGGCTGAGGCGTTTCAGAACCTGCGAAGGCAGCGGATCGACATCTCCCGTCGTGGCAATGCGGGGGACTGCCTTGCCAACCCGGCCGTGCCCTGGGGACAGGGCATCGACATCCAGAGAGCACTGCAGCAGGTTTGGAACCCAACCAACGCGTGCACGGCACAAGTGGCTGCACAGAGGCTGCAAGTGGGGGAAGAGGGGTGATCAGCAGCAGAAATGATCAAACAGCTCACTTGGAATGGGGAGCTGATCCTTCCAGATCAGAGCCAGGTCTCCTAGAGGGTTCAGGGCTGCACTTAGCAAACCGCTTCTCCTGACACCAGCCGATGTGTCCTTAACTTCTCTAATTTCTGTTGGAGTTCTGGGATGGAAAAGCCAAGGTATTATCCTATAAAAATCCTGGATCCCTGTTTTTATCTTCCCCTTCCTGAGAGAGAGACCTGCTTAGACCATGATATGAAACTGGGGATGGGGGTGGCTGATTCACCAGAAGTCTGTGCTGCTGTCCAACAAGGTCTAGACAGCCTAAAGAGCTGGGTGAAGTTGAACCTCATGAAGTTCAATAGGGGCAGGTGTAGAGTCCTGCATCTCGGGAGAAATAATGCTAGGCACCAGCACAGATTAGAGGTAATCCTGCTGGAAAGCAGCCCCATGGAGAAAGACCTTGGAGCCCTAGTGGCCAGTGAGTTGTCCATGGGACAACAACGTACTCTTTTGGCCAAGAGGGCCAATAGGATCCTGAGGTGCATTAAGAAAAGGGTGTCCAGCAGGGCTAGGGCGGTTCTCCTCTCTCTCTACTCTGCCCTGGTGAGACCATACTTGGAATACTGTGTCCAGTTTTGGGCTCCCCAGTTCAAGAGAGACAGAGACCTACTGGAGAGAGTCCAATGGAGAGCTACAAGGATGGTTAAGGGACTTGAACATCTCTCCTGTGAAGAGAGATTGAGAGAATTGGGGCCGTTTAGTCTTGAAGAGAGAAGGCCGAGAGGGGATCTTAGTAACGTATACAAATACCTGAGGAGTGGCTGTCAAGAGGAAGGAGGCAGTCTGTTTTCAGTGATGCCCAGTAATCAGACAAGGAATGATGTGTGTAAGCCAGAACACAAGAAGTTCCACCTCAACATGAGGAGAAACTCTTTCACTGTGAGGGTGACAGAGCCCTGGCATAGGCTGCCCAGAAGGGTCATAGAGTCTCCTTCTCTGGAGACTTCCAAAACCTGCCTGGATGCATTCCTGTGTGACCTGCACTAGGGGATCCTGCTTTGGTGGGGTGGGTGGACTAGATAATCTCTAGAGGTCCCTTCCAATCCCTAACATTGAATGATTCTGTGATATTTTTTGAAGTTCCTTCGACTCTCTCTGAACTTGTTTTCAGTTCCAGAGAGCTAATGAAGCTTGAAATCATGTGAATATTGCCTTATGTGTTGCCTGTTGTCAAAATGTCCTCAAAGCCCAGATTATAGCTTGTTTCATACTGTGAGGTTTCATAAAAGTCTTAATGACAGCCATTTAGATATCTGATAATCTTTCTTTTTCATTCTGCATAAAACTTCATTTTTTTGAATAAACAAAAATACTGCATGAAACTTGTAGGAAGGAAGAAAAACAGTACACTTATCAAAGACTTAGAAAGGTAGAATGCTTTAAAATTTCATTAAATTTCAAGGCTGACATTCATTTCCAGCATTCTTTTTTTTTCAGACAAAAGTAGATGGATTCCTTGCAAATACTGCTAGCTCAGTGTTACCCAAAAATAGCTTATACCATCTTCCTTCCTCAACTGTGAAGAAGGCAAGAAGAAAATTTGGTTAATTTGCATCATATGTAAATTTCCCCACGTATTTTGTTTTGCTTTGGTTTTGGCTTACTGGTAAACAACAATTCCTTTAAAACCAGATCTTGCATCTGATTTGATTTTATTGTCTGGATTCAATTTGTTCCTAAGCCTGTCGTTGGCTTTCTGTATGACCTTGGGCAAATCACTGTCATAACTTCCCCAAACCCCTGTAATAAAATCAGCCTCCTTGATGCATTAGGGAGATCGTTTACCTAATAAACAAGAAATACGTGGAAGTCTTCTGATGAGCAATGAGTTCTCAAGCATTTTACTTTATTGAATTTATGAGAATAGGAGATCAAAATTGGACTTGGCTAGAAAATACAATTTTTTGTGTGTTGGAAAATGTCCTCTGAAGTTTCCTCATCTCTTCATTAAAACAATTTCAAAACTCTCAATTTTTCTACTATAGTGATTTTGGGACAAACAAGATGAAGAGCTATTTGCAAAAGTTGTTTATTTACAGTTGAAATACTATAATTTTCAAAAGATTTGGCCAGTTCAGTTGTGACGGTCAAAATAAAAGGCTCTGAAACACACAGGGAAAGAAGTCTCCTAGGGAAATTTTAGCTATGAATTGAATAATCATCCAGCATTTTGTATCGGAGCAAGAAAGAGCCAGATGGAAATAGAAGAACTTATGATTACTTTGAAGGTTTGAGTTATCCTTTCTGTAAAGGTTCACAATTAGGGCAATTCTTACAACTATTCACAGTGTGCTTTCTCTTTACCTCCCATTTACTAATGTCTAAAATTTTATGAGCTGTTTAAAAGCAAAAAGTTTCTCTACTTATTTCTACTCAAGTGTCTGGAATAAGCTCCTGAATTGCCTTATTTCTGTGTAGTGTGGGAAGGAATCATGGATGGCAGGAGCAAAGATGAAAAGCAATTTGAAACATTCTGCAATTTTTCAGAAACAAAAATCTGACAAAATGTAAGCTTTTATTAAAGAGAATTATTTTTTTCCCCAGTAAAATGCTCACAAAATATTACTTCAAACTAATACATCAGAGTTTCAGTTTTATGTCAAAAAGTTTATAATAATTTTTGACATTTTTTTTGTTAACGTTATATGGTTAACATATCTTGTAAGCAGGTAGCTAGTCCCTAACTGCTGATGAACCCTGCAAACTAGAAGGCCACAATATCATTCTTCTCCTGCTCTTCCAGTAAAGATTGTCATGCCTGTGCCTTTATACACAAGTGCACTTAAATGTTCCATATCTCCAGTTGACTTAGCACTGTTGAAAACTCAATATTTTGTAGTGGTTCAAAGGACCTCAAAGGATGGTTAATGATGGAAAAGTCACGCTGCAACCTTCAGGATGAATGGGAGAAGAGAACTCTTTTTTCATTTCAGTGCCACGTGGATATCGCAGGATTAAGACTGCATTCATTCAGATAGAAGCAATTGGTGCTATACACCTGCCTTGTAGGGCATATAAAGCTACAAAGCATGAGGACCCATGACCTCAACTTCAGAACTGGTCAGGACCTGAATACAAAACCAAAGGGGCCATGAAAAAGCAGGCACAGGAGTGCTTAAGACAGTGATGCTTTTCCAGTGGATCTACCCTTTATGGGCATAATGCGTCTTGTGAGAAGGGAAAAGCATATTTCTCCAAATGTCACCAGGAATACCCCTTGACTTGAAGGAGCTTCAGAAAATACTGGCAGATGTTCATTTTCATGACAAACCATTGCGATAATAGCTGGAAAACAAACAGAGTTTAAGCAGGTTAGCAACAGATTTCCTCCTTAGTGGTATACCCTAATTTCTTTTCTCTTGGTCTTTATTCCAAGGATCTCAGAGCATTTAAAAAGGCTGCTGAATACATATTCCCTTTTAGCATGTGGGAAGACTTCAGTTGCAGGGACAACAGGTTTGTCCATAGCAAGTGGAAAGGCTGAGAACAGACCTTTAATTCCCAACCTTGTGACGTGAGCACTTCTCCAGGTGGTCTCTATAGAGACCTGAATCTGCATTCCTTTTCCCTGATCCCCACACACCATCTGTGACTCCAGTCTGAAGCCCTTCTCCATACTGGGCTGGGCACTGTTGCAGCAAGTCAAATGGCCACCCTGAGAGGAGAAGTTTAGGACGTGGGATGTGATGCTCTTCCGCTCGCTAGTGCTATCAGCAAAGATATATGATTCAGAGTTTCCTATGCAAATCTCATTTGCAATATCAAATTGTCAGGTTTTATTAGGCTGGTGCAGAGGTAATTAAATTTGCTTGTTAACTGATAGACTGCTCTCTATTGAAAGGTGGCCTCTGGGAGCTGTGGCCACAGTTTCGTATTTCCTGCAAATAAAATTTCTGATTTGAACTGACAAATTCTTTACCAAATCCTGACTCTAGGTCAGATTTAGAAAACATGAACTAGCACAAACCCCAAGGAGTTCAGAGCCGATTTAGCTCACTGTCACATCCCAAGAGGTGATGGACTCACACACATGATCTAGCTGTTGTGTGTTGCTGAGCTCAGTAATAGACCACTGAGTTTTAAGCGAAAGGTTTTTAAAAGAAAGGGTAAGTTAAGAGAAAGACTGCGCACGTGGCCAGACATGCTGTAGAGAGTGAACCTAA
Organism: Apaloderma vittatum; assembly: GCF_000703405.1. Taxonomy (NCBI): domain Eukaryota; kingdom Metazoa; phylum Chordata; class Aves; order Trogoniformes; family Trogonidae; genus Apaloderma; species Apaloderma vittatum. The sequence goes on along the minus strand of NW_009695055.1, from coordinate 83,129 downwards.
GCTGAAGCCTGGTGTCAGATAGATATTCTGTCTCGCCTCTGCGTGTCTGAGAGACAAGACTGCACCCTCCACCCCTCCTCCCCTCTTCCTCTTACCGCTGCCAAGTCACCACCACCGCTCTCCTCACTGATATTTATATCTTTAAGGTCCGTTTTGAAGGATTGTCTGGCAACGTTCAGTTTAACGAGAAGGGGCGGAGGACCAACTACACCCTCCATGTGATCGAGATGAAACATGACGGGGTCAGAAAGGTAAAGCAGACAGCAACCTGAGATCCTGCATTGGGCACCAGCCCGCTGTCTGAGTTACGGCGTGGTTAGGTCTCTGTTCTAGTTACAGCGTGGTTAGGTCTCAGCAGACGTTTCTGTTCATGAAAGCTTAGATGTGGAGTCACCACGAGTGCATTCCCTCTCTGCATGAGTTATCAAGAGCAGCAAGGATATCTCAGCTCCAGGGCAGGGATTTCCAGGGTAGTAAAAGCTTGGCCCACTCAGTCTTGCTATTGGCAGGGTACATTGGCCCAGGCCCAGCTACATGGCTCTCCTGCTTTTTTTTTTCAAGAATAAGCCCAGGCAGAGCCAGGCAGAAGCTGTCTGCCCTAACCAGTGTAGGTAAACCCTTTATTTTGACCTAATTCTGCTCTCTTTGAAGTGACAAAAGCTTTATCACTAACCATGTCCTGACAGCTATACAGACATTTGTGCTGTCCTGGAATCTTGATCCATTTCTATATCCCAGGCACTTTGAAAAAACTGGGCTTGTTCAGGGATGCCCAGCCCTTGGAACACTGATCTTTTTGAAAATCTGACTTCATGTGCTTATGTCCTACCTATCTAAAGAACAAAGAATAATTGTTATTCTATCAGTAAAGGAGAGCTACTAAATATTTTGGAATGGGCAATTCAGTGGAATCCCACTGCACACCTTCAGTTCCATGAAATGCAAAAACTTGTTTGACACTAAGAAAACTGCACATAGTGAAAGTTCTACATTTTTAGTCCCTACCCCCAGTTCATGCTTATATCTGAGAGCAGCCGATTTGAGATCAGAGCCCACCACAGGCAAGCGAAACAGGGGAAGTTCCTCATTGAGAGATAAAAGGAGAGGAATTCTGAAGACATACACACTTGTCTTCTCTGTGGTCTTTGTAAGAGGACAAATGCAGCGTTGTGTCCAGTTTGGGGCTCTGAACCTCAACAAGGTGACAGTTTGGAAAGAGTCTAGAGGAGAAGGAACAGAATGGCTAAATATCTCGATTTAGTGTGTATTTATTGATGGGAATTGTATTTCTTTGGAAGACAAACACATCACTGCCATGATACTTATTGTATCTTAGATCCACCAGGTTAGAGATGCAAAACAAACATACATGTCTCCATTTATGTTGCCCATGGGCAAAGCTTTGGAAACTCTTCCCTCACTCTCCTTTCTTTTTGTCTGTACAATGAAGAGAGATGAGAAGCCTGCACAGATTTTTTTTTTCTCCTGAACTGTTAAGATGTCTAATCTGCCATCAGCAGGCTCCTCGTCGTGCCCTGTGTTAATACCCTTTCCCATTTATAGTGATAAATTCCCTTCAAATGAGCAGAGCTGAGTCAACTTTATACTTACATGAGGTGATGTAAAACCTCTTACAAAATCAAGCCCTCAAAGTGGATAAACTCAGCAATGAACTTCCACATGATATTTGGTGACATTCTGCTTTACCTGCAAGCAGTGATATATCAGCCTAAATCCCTGATTATTAATAAGCACAACATAACATGAGAGTTCTTCCTATTAGAACTGTTTAGTTTATTCATAACCCCAAATGTCCCAACGTTGTCCAGGGTTGCTTGTTTTTTTTTTATTATTTGATCTTTAGTCCTGTTGTCTCAAGATGTCCTAAGAGTCAGTTCTATTTTTGTGCAGATTTTCAGCTACAGGACAGCATTTTAACACCCTGTAGCCTTTTGACATGCAGCAGACATGCTCATCACTAGAAAAATACTCAGAAGTCAGATGGGAAAGTGTGAACTCTTGTCATAGGGAATGGCACTAATCCCACAGTACCATGTGCTAAATGTTTTTACGTGCATACAAGCACTTTGCTACTGCGGTGGATCATGCACGTTATTTTCAGGCCTGGAAGCATGGTGGGATGGGGAAGTTCTTGGTCACCCTGGCAAAAGACATCAAGAATCAGGAGAGGAGGTCTCTGGTTGGGTATGAATATGCAGAGAGAGCTGATCCTGTTTGGATGACCCTGTTACCGTATCGTGGTTAATATTACAAAGAGATATCAATGCGATATCTCGGGTTTGTGTTCGGCAGATTGGTTATTGGAATGAAGATGAGAAGTTGGTTCCAGCAGCCATAGATACTCAAAGTGGCAATGAGTCTACAAGCCTCCAGAACAGGACTTACATAGTCACAACTATCCTAGTAAGTGCTGTGACTTCTATCCCAGCTCTCCCTCATCTCCCTGATGTGCATGCTCCCTCTTCGCCTTCATATGCCCTCCTTTCTACTATATCATTTTTATAATAGCAATAACAATAATAATAATAATAACAGCACTTATTGTTTCCTGCCGGGTCCATAAAGGTATCTGAAAATTGCTGTGGCTAATTAAATAGGTATTAAAGAGCTCTCATGCTTAAGTGTAGAAAATACAAAAGATTATGACAAGATAGTAGAGGCATCAGCGTAGGTAAATTAGAAACATTATACGTGTGCTTTGTATTTAGCCCACAGAATGGGGGCTGTAATTTTTGAAAGGATAAGCTGTATTGTGTAGAAAGGCTGAATCATAGCTCGAAAAACAAATCTCCACTATAATCATGAAGGAATAATAGATACCCTGTAATGTATGGTATCATGTATTGTGTCATTGTATACGCTTACCCTACAGAAACATGAAATTTCACTAACTTGTTTGTTGAATGCTTACTGTGAGTCTACAGAGAAGACACAATACCCAAACTGAGTTAAACATCTTAAGAATGTGGAATGTGGCTCAGTCTTGGTCTTCTGTGTGCCAGGAAGACCCATATGTGATGCTCAAGAAGAACGCCAACCAGTTTGAAGGCAATGAGAGGTATGAAGGCTACTGTGTGGAGCTTGCTGCTGAGATCGCGAAGCATGTGGGCTACCACTACAGGCTGGAGATTGTCAGAGATGGAAAATATGGAGCCCGGGACCCTGACACCAAAACGTGGAATGGCATGGTGGGAGAACTCGTTTATGGGGTGAGTTTCTGACCTTGTCCGTTGTCTTTAGCTCGTGGGGCTTGAGAACACATTCAAGCCCTAGAGTAAGAAGGAGCCCTGCCTTCTGTCAGCCTGAGCTGTCTTGAGGACTGCAGCTCTGATAATGCAAATAATCAGCCCAAGTAAAACAGTTTAATTTAGGGAGGGACATTTTGTGCCCATGGAAATGTCAAAGTGCTTCCTTTCAATAGTTCCAAGACTCTTTTTCTTTCCATTTTTGGAAGAACAAGTATTGAAAGGTCATACTTTCCCATGGGTAGAATCTCCAAATTTTACTCTGTTTTATATTTGCATGATAATGGCAGGATGAAAGAAGGGGAAGATTTCAAACACTCAGCCTATGACTGGTGAACAGCAGGACTTAGACTGCTTTCTGTCTAGCCACTAATTTCCATCGTCTCAGGTACACCCTACACTTCTAAACCTGGTTCTGTCTGGTAGTTAGCAGTCTGTGGGGATCAGGTCGTCCTTCAGAGGGATCTGATTTTCCCTTGAAGGGAAAGGGGAAATTAGTGTTGGGAGCATCAGTGCCCAAGTGCCCGTGTCACTGTGTTGGAGCAGGGGATGATCTATGTCCTGCCAGTAGCTCCTCAGTATATGCCAACAGCTGTTTCCATGCATTTCCCTTTCCATTTTCAATATGGATTGTGAAATAAGTGGAGAGGGCACATCAGTGTCACTGGAACATTTTTCCTCTTCTCCTGCATCAGTTATGCAATCAAAAAGCAGTTCCTGATGGAAGTAAATATCCTGGCATCCTTTTTTCAGGCAATTGGCCTTTCCTTGCCTCTTTTGATGTCTGGATGATAAACCTCTTTAGGAAAAATCACCTGCATCAGACTGTGACATCAGTGGATAAATCAGAGAAGAGCTAGGTGGCTGCAAAAGAAAACTGATGTGATTTCAAAACAACTGGCAATCAGTGGTGATGAAATGGAAATAATCCACCAATATTATGGGCTGCTTCTTTTTAACATTTCTCTTGCAATTGGTTTTGTCTGATTTTTTTCTGAGATAGCAGGGGTAAACAGAGATGAAAGGAGCATAATCTGGAGTTAGTAGATACTTTTTATCTCCAGAATGCAAATCTCTTCTGTCTCTCCTTTTCAGAGGGCGGATGTGGCTGTGGCACCTTTAACCATCACTCTGGTTCGAGAAGAAGTTATAGACTTTTCCAAACCGTTCATGAGTTTAGGTATATCTATCATGATAAAAAAACCTCAGAAGTCCAAACCGGGAGTTTTTTCCTTTCTGGATCCTTTGGCTTACGAGATATGGATGTGCATTGTTTTTGCCTACATTGGAGTGAGTGTTGTCCTCTTCCTGGTGAGTCGCTTCAGCCCTTATGAGTGGCACACTGAGGAATTCGAAGAAGGACGGGACCAGCCAGCCAATGACCAGACTAATGAGTTTGGGATATTCAACAGTCTCTGGTTCTCCCTAGGAGCTTTCATGCAGCAAGGATGTGATATTTCTCCAAGGTGGGTTCCCTTCCTCAATGAACCTTCTTCAAGTTTACATGGTTTTATCTTTCCGCATGCTTTGGAGCTAAACTGGTTCTTCTTTGAGCTTCCTTTCTGAACTGTAGTGTAGTTTTGTCAGTCGGTTACAGGTTCAGAGAGGATCCAAGGGTTCACAGGTCTTACAGCCATGAACTTGAGACCTCAAAATCGAGACCATAAAAATACCATTCTAAATTTGTCCCGGGGAGTTCCTTTACGGGAATTTATAGAAATGCTACCCAATTGCAATCAATTTTTATCAGTCATTTATTTTGTTACTATCAGTAACAAGATCATTCTGATATTATAGGGATGTTATAAAATTCCAGTAAAGTAGAGAGAAAATACAGTAGGTGCCCAGTAAAAGGTTATATGCTCTTTGCCAAAGATTATAGAGCACATTGAGAAGGGCTTTAAGTATTACTGGCCTCTGGAAAGGTTAGAGAAGTACTGAGTTTTCCTTCTGGTTCCCATTTCAGTCAATAGTTCTGCCACCTGAAAGTTC